>NC_056741.1:1282535727-1282640727 GCF_019279795.1 Protopterus annectens | reverse complement strand
GGTTTGCTGTAGCATAGACTAGATTCAGGCCTGCTGAATCTAGCTTTGTTTGTATAACTTGAAGACTAATCCAGGCCATCTTTTTTGGAGAAGGTTCCCCTGCAACCTAGTGGCAGGAGTGTGCAGTTAGAACTTGTCTGATTGAAAACTGCTGGAACAGGGCTCAGTTTTGAGCTTTTTACTGGTTAATTGGATAATTTGTTTAAATCAGTTTGCTAATTTTCTATTGTTATATAAAAAAATTGCACTTTATTCATCTGCTTTTACTGTATTTGTGCTTCTTCATACTTTATTTTGCCTTTGCTGCCTGTTCTTAAAAGTACTTAATTGCCATATTGGATATAACATAATACGCAGAGATAGAGTAGAGAAAAAGGGAGGTGGCATAGCTATATTGTTCCAAAATCATCTCACCATTGAACAAATTGATTATAATACCCAAGAAATCAAAGATGTTGAACTAATCCTTGCCAAATTAAAACTAAACTCAAACAAACATATTATTGTAGGTGGCTACATTCCACCAGGCAATAACACTACTATAATGGAAAACCTGCTAAACTGGATCTCAAACTCCATGCCACAAGAAACTGTACTATTAGGTGACTTTAATATTGACTCACTGAACTGCTCTAGCCACACTCCAACTACCCACATTAACCTCCATAGATTTACCCAAATTATATCCACCGCAACCAGAACAGACAAAACCTCAAAACGCAAATCCATCTTAGCCTGGATTCTGTTATCTGACCCCACTCTAGCATGGCACTCTGGCTGTCTACCTGACAGTCTAAGTGATCATCAACCAACCTACCTAATTCAGAACAGACTCCATTACATAAGCCAACCCAACCTCAGAGTAATACGTAACAAAAAGACTTTTAAATCAACTGACTTCATCAATTCACTACAAAGCTGTAATTGGACACCCCTAAAATTACTACCTCTAGATGATGCCATACAGTACTTTAACTCCACTTTCCTGCAAATCCTAAACTGTCATGCCCCCTCCAGAACTATAAGACTAAAAACTAACTATGCTCCATGGCTAACTAAAGATACTAAGACTACAATAAAAGAGAGGGATCAGGCCTGGGGTCAATATCAAAAGAACAAAACCAGTAATCTGAGGCAAATCTAACAAGAACTTCAAAACAAAGCCAAAAAACAAATCAAACTAGACAAAAGTAACTACTACAAAAACATGCAGGAAAAATATGCCAACAACCCTAAGAAATTTTGGGGTACAATAAATGGCATAATCCACTCAGGTAAAGCCACCACCCCAACTCCAGTACTACCAAACAACCATGACAACATTCCCATACAATTTAACAAGTTCTTTACCGAAACAGTCCAAACCCTTACCAATGCCCTCAATACCACTAGCAGCCCTATACCAGGTGCGAGCAAAACCCACCCTACTACTCAAAACAATACCACCAACTTTTCCCTACACCCTGTACCCACTAAAATTATTTCAAAACTCCTTAAGAAACTCAAAGCAACCACACTAGCTACTGACACCCTACCAGCCAAATTCCTTCAGATAGCAGCAGATTCCATAGCCTATCCCATGTCTATCCTCATAAACAGGTCACTTGCAGAATTCAAAGTCTCCACCCTGTGGAAAACATCACACATTATTCCACTGCACAAAGGGGCAGCTGCTTAGAACTCACCAGCTACCACCCAATCGCAATACTCTCACCTCTTTCCAAGATATTAGAGAGAGTTGTACATTCCCAACTACTTTGGCACTTCTTACAAAACAACTTAATCTCCAAAACTCAGCATGGCTTTAGACCATCCACAGCACCACCACAGCATTACTATCATTTACAGATATAGTTAACCGCAATAGAACCAAGGGACTATTTGTATCTTCCATTTTCTTAGACTTATCTTAAGCCTTTGACATGGTAGACCATAACATTCTTCTCCAAACTTCATCTGCCCTAAGCCTCAGCCCCTCCACTATATCATGGTTTACTAGCTACTTATCTGGTCGACAGCAGGCAGTCCTATGGCATGACCAGCTGTCCCCCCTGCTACCAGTATCCATAGGTGTCCCTCAAGGATCCATCCTTGGCCCACTATTGTTCTCACTATTCACCAATCAAATCAATTCCTCCTCACTCACAGCATCAGTAGTGCAATACGCAGATGACACCACCCTTATAAGTGCCACCCCACCTTAAAGGAACTGCAAATCCTCACCCAAAACACTTTTACTCTAGCCGAAACATGGTTCACAAACATCAAACTTATTCTTAACCCCCAAAACAACTAAATTAATTATTTTTGGCCCAGGTCATGCTCCCCCCCTCAACAACACTTTCACCATTCACTCCAAAGATAACATTCAAATCACACCAACTGCACACACTAAACTCTTAGGTGTAGAAATAGACAATAACCTCAAATTTGACATCCATATAGCACAAACCATTAAGAAAGTTAATAAAAAACTAGGATGTCTCTATAGGAACAAACACTTTATAACTAAACAAACCAAAGCTACTATTGCAAGAACTCATCTCTTATCCATCCTTCTCTATGCCTCCCCATCCTTACTAACTCCACCACAGTGATCTGAACAAATTAGAATCTTATTATAACAAAATAGCCAAGTTTGCTACTGAAACCTCATACAAATCTCACCACTGTCTCACCCTTAACCAACTCAATTGGCTCAAGCTACCTCAACTACTTCTGTTTAATCAACTCACAATAGCACATAATCTCTTCTACCTTCCAGAAAAAAACCCTGCACTTCAAAATATAATTAACCCCCACATCCCTACCAGAGTCTTACGATCTAGTTCTCAGAACCTAATAAGCGTTATCAGGCACAAAAATTATGCTGGCAAATCTCTCTTTGCCTGCACTACTGCCAAAATCTGGAACTCACTACCTAGCCAAATAACCTCCACTACCTCCACTATTCGATTTAAGAAACTCCTGAGAACCCACTTCTCAAACAACTGGCTTTGTTCATGCTACTCCCCAGGTTAATTTGCACCAATACCATGTTCAAGGATTCTACTAAAGGTCCCCTAATTCCTTTCACTGTAAAGCTTAATAATCACTGGTTATTTCTGTAACAAAATATTGAGAGTACTCATAATTTAGAAAGACAAGAAAAAAAAATTCTTGTTATTCTATACAAACCCTACTACTAGAATGCTGTATGCTGACATTACTAAAGGAATTGTTAATCTCTACATAATTTATGTTTCTATGGAACCTATATCTCTGTATGATATTCTTGTGTAATTTCTTTATGACATGCTATTGGAGCTTTTCTCCCCAGGCCTCTGCTGAAAATGGATATATGTCCAGTCGGACTTTCCCAATTAACAAATGTAAAATAAAATAAATAAAATGATTCTTCTGCATTTATTACTGCTTGTTAGTAGCCTGATTAAATTGTAACTGTTATTCTAAGCCTTTGGTTTAAGCACTTGGGCTTCAGACCAGTTGTTTTACATTAAGAAGGTTTGTGGTCTGCACTGTTGTGGCAGGACATGTAGCTTACATCCTTCTAAGTTGGGAATTGCTGATTGAAGGCTTACTGTCTGTTATTCTAAAAGTGTATTAGTTCTGGTATAAGCACTTGGGCTTCGGGCCAGTTATTTTACATTAAGAAGGTGTGGTCTGCACTCTTGTGGGAGGAGCGGGTAGATTCTGCCCTTCTGAGATGGACGTTTCCAGTTAAAGGCTTACTGTGCCTGCTTATTTGAACTGTTTCTTTCTGAAATTGGTATGCCTCATTTGCTGTAGCATAGGCTAGATTCAGACCTGCCGAATCTAGTTTTATTTGTATAACTTGAGAACTAATCCAGGCCATCTTTTTTGGAGAAGGTTCCCCTGCACCCTAGTGGCAGGAATGTGCAGTTAGAACTTGTCTGATCGAAGACTGCTGGAACGGGGCTCAGTTTTTAGCTTTTTATTGGCAAGCACTAATAAACCTTAGCACTAGACCCCACCTATACTGTAGAGAAGAACAAGGCTCTCTATTCGACTCTACCAGCTAATCAGTAAAACAGCTCACTGTACCTCTCCAGGCATGTCCAAAAGGCAGTTTCAAGTGTATTGTCCAGTCCAACTGGTGAATCTGGGCATTTTGAGGCAGTGTTACAACTGCCTCTTGTACACAGACAACCCTCTCCTCCTACCACCAAACACTAATACATGAGAGAGATGGAATTATAAAGCCAAACTGGAGGCTAAGCTCTCTTAACCCAAGAATGGACCAGACATTCAAGAGGAGAAGGGAACTACTTGCATCACATCACCAGTCTCACATAGACCTATGAAACCAGCACCGGCAAAAAACACACATAAATACACAAAAACATACTCAGAGGTTCTAAATAAAAATCTGCAAAAGCAACAGAGACCTCCAAAGCAGACACCCAAGCAACCTCCACTCCCCAACACAAACCATAAAATACATACTTCACAAAACCAGTGTGCCACACAATCACAGCTCTTAAGGCAAAATAACATACCCAACACACTAATAATAGGTGACTCTATAGTCAGGCACACTCATGTCCCACTCACTAGGCTGAACAAGGAGAAGGTTACTGTTAGCTGCTTGTCGGGTGCCAGGATCCGCCACATAACACAAGCACTCAGGTCACTGCAGAACAAGTACAAATATGACTCTGTCATTGTCCATGTTGGTGTGAATGACCTGAGCCGTACCTCCCTGGGCTACATGAAAAGAGACATGAAAGAGCTCCGTGATCACGTAGCCTAGACCAGTATGACCCTTACCTTGAGTAGCATCCTGCCCTCACCAAGAATGATACCACGGTATAAAGAAAAAATTATCAATTTCAACAATTGGCTAAGCTTCTGGTGTCATTCACAGGGGATCCAGTGTCTGTCAGCCTAGGATGACATGCTTGACAAGCCACCTGCTTCACTAGAGATGGCTTGTACCTGTCACCCTTAGGCTTTCGAATACTGGCCAAGGCTCTTGCCACCCCCATAGTGCCTTTTTTAGACAAGGCTCAAAAGACAAACTCACCACCGTAAATAGTACAAGTAACAAAAAACTGAGTGTAATGCTGCTCAATGCCAGAAGTCTAAACCTCAAAATGCACGCACTCAAGGCACTCCTCAGTATGGAGAAAATCGATATATGTGCAGTAACAGAAATCTGATTTAAGGATCTGGAGAGCACCCCAGCACATTTTGGCCACAAAACCCGGAACGAAATACAAATGGCGAGGGCGTATCCATATTCATCAAGGATACCCACACCTCCAGGTTAGTGGCACAGTATGATGCTTCAGGGATCAGCCACGTGCAACTAACAATGGGCAAAACTGCAATTCAAATTGTAGCTTGCTGCAGATCACCCACCATGTCCTAGGACCCCCATTCCGCATTTCTGGAAACACTGGGAAACATAAAGGTCCTACCAAACACCCTGATATTGGGTACTTTCAATAACCCAAACATTAACTGGGACAAATACTCAAGCACTAACTCCCTTGCCCAACATTTCCTAGAATTTATAAACTCAAAGACCCTGGGTCAACTGGTCAACAACCCCACCAGGGGTGATAACATATTGGACCTGGTCATCACCAACATGGGCGACCAGTGTTCCACACACCGGAGGTCAACCCCTCACTGGTTAGATCTGACCATAAACTAATCACTCTGGATATCCACATTCCACCCCCACCCCCAGTCAAAGAAACCACCATGAAAAACTTTTCAAAAGCAAACTTCACATTACTTAAGAATGAGGTGGAAAGTTTCAAAGCCCCATGCTAAAGGATAACGCTGCCCAAGCTGCAAAATCCTTTACTGATGAACTCTACGGGAACCTACAAGAATGGATGGATCATGCTATCCCAAGCAAAACCAAGACTCACTCCTCCAAGAAAAGGAAACCAGTCTGGTGGACCCCTGCCACAAACAAGCTATACAATAGAAGGAGGAAACTAGTACAGAAAAGAGTAAAATCCCAAGAAGGTAAGACATCCATGATCAGTATTAGCAAGAAACTACGATCCCTCATAAAATCATCCAAGGCTAGCTTCGAAAAGAAAATTGCCAAAGACTCCAAAGATAACCACAAGGCATTCTTTAGCTATGTCAAGAATCTAAGTGGCAATTCTCAGATCTGCTCGGAGTTAGTGCAGAATGGCACAAAATACACTGAACCAACCGATATCGCCAACATCCTGGCAGACAGGTTCAGTGCAAACTTCACCCCCCCTCTCACCCCCAAAAGGGCCCATAACCATACCAGAAGAATGTAGTGCCCCGGAAATCACAGATACTCAGGTTAAAACAGCCCTCTCCAAAGCCAAAAACACAGCATCAATGGGACCAGATGGTGTCCCAGGCTGCATCCTACATGAGCTTAAAGATGAACTAACCCCTCACCAAAAAACACTGTTCAAACTCAGCCTCTCCACAGGCTACATGCCCATAGAGTGGCTCACAGCAATGGTTATTCCACTCCACAAACTTTGGAGCCACAACAGATACCGGGAACTATCGCGCTATAAGCCTGACTAGCTTGGTCTGCATGGGTATGGAGCACATCATCATGGAACTCATTAACAGAGACATTAGGAACCTCCAAACACTGGACCCTACCCAGTTTACTTTGTTAAGGGCAGATCATGCCTCCTAAACCTGGTGGACTTCTTTGAGACAGTTACCAAGGCTATAGACGAGGGAAAGGTGGTCCACACAGCCTACCTAGACCTCGCAAAGGCCTTCAACACCATTCCCCATTCTGGTATTATAGACAAGCTCACCAGCCTGAACATAAACCCCTACGTCATGAGATGGGTTGCCAACTGGCTCATGGACAGAACCTACATGATAAGAGTTGCGAGAGCTAGGTCTGATTCTAAACCGGTTACAAGTGGCATTCCCCAGGGCTCAGTCCTAGGACCCCTCCTGTTCGGCATATACTTCTCAGAGGTACAGGCAAGTACGGGAGATCTATGGCTGGCCAAGTTCACAACCAAGTGGACAACTGCAAACTAGGGGCTATAATTGACTCTTCAGCTGACACAGACATCCTCCAAAAGGGTCTCACTGAGACAGATACTTGGTGTCAAAACCATGGCCTGAAGCTAAATGCCAAAAAGTGCATAGTCATTCCCTTTGGAAAAAGCAAAGTACCCACAAACTACCACATAGGTGGTAGCCCCCTAAATACGGAAGATGTAATAAGGGATCTGGGGACCCAAGTAGATAGTAATCTCTCCATTGATAATCACATTGCCAAAGTGGTTAGAAAATCCTTCTATGTGGCCCACCTAATCACAAAAGCCTTTGCATCCAGATCAAAAGAGGTAATTGTGCCCCTCTATGCATCACTCATCAGACCCATCATAGAGTACAACACTCCATTTGGGATGTACCTTACAAGACACCTGCAACAGCTGGAAAGACCACAGAAGTACCTCACCAAGAGGATCACTGGCCTCAAACAGATGCCCTATGCAGCTTGACTGAAGAAAATTCAGCTGTACTCAGTTGCATGCCTACTCAGAGGTGATCTATGCCTGACATACAAGGCCATGTCCAACCCAGAATGGATGGACATGCTCCACCTAAAGAAAACCATATCCCCTCGAGCCACATGCTCTGGGGATCTAAACCTCACCACAACAATAAATAGGACATGCTGGAGGGATAGATTCCTGTCCCTGAGACTTCTCATGCTCTGGAACAAGATTCCAATCTACATTAGGCAGAGCTCCTTGCTAACACTCTTCAAGAGAAACCTTGACGAGTGGATGGGAAATAGAAAGTTTTCCCTGGGGATCACTTCAATGGCTCTGCTGGACAGAGGCACAGGGAACTAATCCAAGGGGGTGGTGAAAGCCAACATAATTCTGGCTAGGCTTATAAATGCCTTCTGGCAAATAGCCTAGTACCTATGAGCCTAATTAGTTAATTTGTTTATATCAGTTTGCTCATTTGCAACTGTTATAGTAAAAAAAAGATATACACTTTATGCATCGCCGCTTAGCTAGGGTTAAACTATTCCTGGCACTATAAAGTCTGCTCTTCTAATTTTCCCTTAGAACTAGCCAGTTTTTTAGTTTTAGCACTCAAATCTGTTTCTTTGAGCTCAGCACTTGTTCAGAACTCATTGTAAGCACTAAATAAGCTACAAATTACTACAGCACTCAACTTTCCTCATTTGTCTAGAGGAAAACAGTTTTTAGTACTTAATAAATAAGCACCTATCCAGGCATGTCTAATGGTCAGCTCCCGGTGTTTTCTCCTGTCTACCTGGTGAATCTGGGCATCTTGGGGCAATGCAGCAATTGCCTCATGTACACAGACAACCCTCTCCTCCTACTACCCAACACTACAACCTGTGAAAGATGCACTTATATAGCCAAACTGGAAGCAAAGCTCTCTTCACCCAAGACTGGACTAGACAGTCAAGAGGAGAAGGTAAACACTTGCACCACACCACACTCATCACATAGTCCCTCAAAACCTACACCACCAAAGCACACATATAGAAACACAAAACACACACCTACATTCATGGAGGCACTCAATAAATAATCTGCTCAAGTAACAGAGACCTCCAAAGCAGAAATGCAAGCAACCTCCATCCCCCAACACAACCCAAATGACACATAGCCCACAAACTCATAAGGCATAACAACGTACTCAGCACTTTATCATAGGTGACTCTATAGTCAGGCACACTGATGTTCCACTCACCAGGCTAAGCAAGGCGAAAGTTACTGTAAGCTGCCTGTTGGGTGCCAGGATCTGCCACATAACGCATGCACTCAGGTCACTCCACAACAAGTACAAATATGACTCTGTCATTGTCCATGTTGGTGTGAATGACCTGAGACGTACCTCACTGGACTACATGAAAAGAGACATGGAGGAGCTCTCCAATCTTGTAGCCCAAGCAAGTATGACCCTAGCCCTGAGTAGCATCCTGCCATCACCCAGAATGATACCACAGTACAAGGACAAAATGATTGACTTCAACAATTGGCTAAGCTTCTGGTGTCATTCTAAGGGGATCCAGTATCTATCTGCCTGGGATGACATGATCGACACACCATGATGCTTTGCCAGAGATGGCCTGCACCTGTCGCTCTTGGAATTCTGGATACTGGCTAAGGCTCTTGCCACACTTATAGTGCCTTTTTTAGGCAAGGTTCAAATGACAAATTCACTACTGTAACAGGTACAAGCAAGCAAAATCTGAGGGCAATGCTACTCAATGCTAGAAGTCTAAACCTCAAAATGCACTCACTCGAGGCACTCCTTAAAATGGAGAACATTGACATCTGTGCAGTGACAGAGACCTGGTCAAAGGCTCCAGAGAGCACCCCTGCATTACCAGGCTATAATTCATACCACATCTTTCGGCCACCTAGCCTGGACTGAAACACTAAAGATGGAGGCATGTTCATATTCATTAAGGATATCCACACCTCCAGGCTAGTTGCTCAGCATAATGCATCCGAGATTATCCAAGTGCAACTAACGCTGGGCAAGACCCCAATCCAAATTGTAGCTTGCTACAGATCCCCCACCATGCTCCAGGATTCCCACTCCTCATTTCTTGATACACTGGAAAATATTAGGGTACAACCCAATACCCTAATAATAGGCGATTTCAACTACCCCACCATTAACTGGGAAAACTACTCATGTACCAACTTTTTTGCTCAATGTTTTCTGGAATTCATAAATTCCAATGTCTTGGATCAACTAATCCACACCCCCACCAGGGGCAGGAATATTCTAGACCTGGTCATTACCAACATGGGCGACCTGTGTTCCACACCTGAAGTCAAGTTCCTCGTTGGTCAGATCCGAACACAAGCTAATCACCCTAGACATCCACATCTCGCCCCCACCCTCCATTAGGGAAACCACCATAAAAAATTTCTCCAAAGCCAACTTCACGCTTCTTAAGACAGAAGTGGCAAACTTCACGACACCCATGCAGACGGACAATAGAGGTACGACTGTTGAATCCTACACAAATGCACTTTATAAGCACTTACACAAGTGCATGGATCGTGCTATCCCTAACAGAACCAAGATGCTATCATCCAAAAAAAGGAAGCCAATCTGGTGGTACCCTGCCATAAACAAACTCTACAACAGAAGAAAGAAACTGTTGAAAAAAAGAGTAAAATACCATGATTGGAGGAACTTCCTGGTCAGCCTCAGTAAGAAGCTGAGATTCCCTCATAAAATCCTCCAAAGCTAGTTACGAAAACAAAATCACCACTGATTCTAAAGACAACCACAAAGCATTCTATAGCTATGTCAAGAATCTCAATGGCAACACTCAGATCTGCACAATGGCACTAAATATACAGAACCAACTGATATTGCCAACATCCTGGCAGACAGGTTCAGTGCTAACTTTACCCCCTTCTCACCCCCTAAAGGGCCCATCTCTATACCGGAAGAATGCAAAGTTCCTATAATCACGGCTGCACAGGTAAAAACCACACTCTCCAAAGCCAAGAACACAGCATCCATGGGACCTGACAACATCCCAGGCTGTGTTCTAAATGAACTGCAGAATGAACTGGCAGTCCACCTAAGTACAATGTTCAATCATAGCCTCACCTCAGACTTTGTGCCCACTGAATGGCACACAGTGATGGTTATCCCACTCCACAAAGGGGGAGCCACCATGGACCCCAGGAACTACTGCCCCATTAGCCTGATGAGCCTGGTCTGCAAGGCCATGGAACGTATCATCATAGAACTTATAAACAAAGACATTGGTAATCTCCAAACTCTGGATCCCACCCAGTTTAGGTTTATAAAAGCAGATGATGTCTCCTAAACCTGATAGACTTCTTTGAAGCAGTCACCAAAGGCATAGACGAGGGTAAGGTGGTTCACACAACCTGTCTAGATCTCAGCAAGGCTCTTGACACCATCCCCCACTCTGGAATTATAGATAAACTCACTAAGCTAGGTATAAATCCCTATTTCACAAGATGGGTTGCCAACTGGCTCACTGACAGAACCTACACTGTGAAAGTAGCAGACTCCAAATCCGACTTCAGACCAGTGACAAGTGGAGTACCAAAGAGTTCAATCCTGGGTCCTCTCGTGTTTGGTATCTACTTCTCTGAAGTACAGGCTAACACAGAAGGTCTTTGGCTAACGAAGTTCGCAGATGACTGCAAACTAGGAGCCATAATCAAAACTCCTAACGATGTGGACATACTACAAAAGGGCCTCACTGAGACAAATGCCTGATGTCAAAGCCATGGCCTCAAGCTTAATGCCAAAAAGTGCATTGTCATCCCCTTTGGTAAAAACTCTGTACCCATGAACTGCCACATAGGTGGTAGTCTACTTAACACCGAAAGTATGATAAGAGACCTTGAACACAAGTGGACAGTAGTCTCTCCTTTGATAATCACATCGCTGCAGTAGTCAGGAAATCCTTCTACATGGCACACCTCATCACATAAGGTTTCTCATCCAGGAAAAAAGAGGTCTTTGTTCCCTTCTACTCGTCACTCATTAGACCCATTATAGAGTACATCGCCCCTTTTGGTATGTACCTCACAAGACATCTATAACAACTGGAAAGGCCACAGAAATACCTCACAAAGAGGATTACTGCCTTCAAACAGATGCCTTACGTAGACCGTCTCAAAAAACTCCACCTTTACTCCATTGCATATCGCCTACTCAGAGGCGATCTCTGCCTAACATAGAAAGCTATGTCAAACCCAGAGCTGTTGGACATGCTCCACTTAAAGAAATCACAATCCCTCCGAGCTACACGCTCTAGGGACCTAAACCTTGTCACCACAATAAACAAAACATGCTGGAGGGATAGATTCCTGTCCCAGAGACTTCCCATACTCTGGAACAAACTACCTATCTATATCAAACAAAGCCCCTCATTAGCACTCTTCAAGAAAAATCTTGATGATTGGATGGGAAATAGGAAATTCACACTGGGGATCACTTCTGTGGCTCTGCTCAACAGGGGCACAGGAAAATAATTTTCTTGGGTGGCGAAAGCCAGGGTAGTTTTTTGGCTAGGCTTATATAGGCCCTAGGGCCAATAGCCTAGTACCTACCTATGAACCTATGAACAACCTTTTGGGTCCCTTTGCCTGAATCTGAGATTATGTGACTATGGCCATTGTGTGTGTGTGTGTGTGTGTGTGTGTGTGTGTGTGTGTGTGTGTGTGTGTGTGTGTGTGTGTGTGTGTGTGTGTGTGTGTTGGTTGAATACATGGAATGTGTGATTAGATGAAACTCAAACAATTCATGTATTTGTTGAACTTTAAGGAGTTGTGATTCTGAGTGTCGATATATCAATGTGTGTGTGTGTGTGTGTGTGTGTGTGTGTGTGTGTGTGTGTGTGTGTGTGTGTGTGTGTGTGTGTGTGTGTGTGTGTGTGTGCAGTCATTGTCAGTCTTGTACCATATAACTTATTGGTTTTATGATGTACTATGTTGTTGGACAAAGCCTAGAGTTATAATATTTAATTTTGAAGGAATGTGACAAACATGAGGGTACAAAGTCCCCATAAAATGCATTCATTTCGAGTTTTATTTATTTGTTTATACAGTTTTTGGCATTCTGCTTGTACATTAGGAAGTGGTGATCTTGCTTTCTGGGGACTAACCACCATTTAAAATACTAAATTTTTTCCATTTTGCAAGTTTGAAATAGTGAATAAATATCTACTGTTTGCATGTTGTCTATCATTTATGTAATTATTATAGGTATTAGGTTATACCATTGTATTACTTTGGTTTTCAGTTAATTGCTAGTGAATGACATTCTGTGATCTGAAACTCTAGTTATAGTAGCAACACTAAAAAGATTATGAGGCATGTAATTATGACTGGAGAAAGTGTTTCCTATATTTCTACATATTTTATTCTGGAGAAAACTAGGTTTGTTTCAATTCTTGTTGAGCACTATTTATGTTGTTTTAAATTCAGAAGTCACTGTTTAAATTTCTTTTATGTGTAGTAATGGATGGTTAATTCTTGTACAGAGTTCTTTTTGGTGCTTAAATTTTTGGTGACTGAGTAGTTTTGGTTTCTTCTTATTTAGAGAACTGGTGATGACATGATTTTGTATTAAATGTGGGTGGGTATCACTGAGTTAATAAAAGGAAATATAATGAAATGTACATACTGTTTGCTCAGACAGATATGCTGAAACTAGCTGTATGAACCCGAAACAGAAATGTACCTTAGTTGACAGAGTAGGGTGAAGTTTGTGTAGAAAGTAGTGGGGAGTACAGCTGAAGACGTCTGCATAAGGGTTAAGGAAGGCTTTACTTTCTGGAAGAAGTATTGATTAATGTTTTTTTGAATCATGTGCTTCAACAATCACTTTTGAGGTGTAGGTATATACACCTGTGATGCACGCATAGATGCACATGCATATGTGATTGTATATTTGAAAGATTTGAAAGTGGGTATCACGGAAATAATTTTTCCCCAGAGAACAATATCAAGAGCATGTCTCTACATGTAACATGACTGAAGGTTCACATGTAACATGACTGAACTAGTATATTAGGTTCATATGCAGTTAGTAGGCATGCAGTCCAGGATATCATTAATAAGCTTAGCACTAATTCCCAGTTGCCGCAAAGAACTGTCTGGTTAACTGACTTACAGGCAAAGTCACACAGCAGGCAAGTGAAGGCTGAGGCAATCAAACCTTTGTTAACAACTCTCAGCTCTCAAGGGCAACATATAAATGTTCTGCTTGTCATTGGGTTATTTGTATGTAAAATATAAGGGTTAAAAACTTCATGGGAATGTATGACTAGGCTTCTAAAGATCCTCACTGATCAATAACCTATAAGTACCTATAAACGTGTAGCCTTAATTCTCTGTGCCAATCTGTTATCCAGTACTGATATGTCATGGGAAGAAGTGTTGCCATATAAAATAAGTAAAGGGGCAGTCCAGGGTCATCATGCATCAGACAAGCGCATCAAAGGTTTTCCTATTAAAATGTTCAGTTAGTGTGAGTCAAAGTGTCATAGACTTAATCTGTTTCGATAAACCAATAAAAAGGGTGATATGTTTATCAGCTGTAACATGTCCCATGAAATTATATGGTGCACAGAATTATTATGTCTGGGGCAACTTAAATTGTATGGTCTACCCTCTTATATCCAATGCGTCATCATAGAAATTTTTGTTAAGGTGAAATAAAACTCAAGTGAGGTAAAACAAAAGCATTAGTGCAGCTATGTAAGGCTCTGCACTCCATGGCACTAAAAATATAACGTATAACAGGACTCCATTATTTAACTTACCTAGTCCCTCCATTTTGTAACTCGGTTTTTATATGGCTTGGAGAACAGACTTAGCACACAAGTACATGAAACAGTTAAAATACATATCACAGGTATATCCTTCAGCAGAAGTTCTGCAACATGATACATTAAGTATTTTGTCTGTCTTTTTCAACTTCCATTTTAAAATATCTGCTGTTTTAAAACTGATTTTACTTCCATCTTAAACTTTATTTTTATATAGTCTTACTTGTCTAGTATTATAATAGAGCTTTGATTTTCGTTAGCACTTAAATTAATTTGAATTTGAAAACATACTCCATAAAACAATTCATGTAGACCACAATTTATTATTTCTTTTCTTTTTAAAACAGCATTGATTTTCTTACATGTAACATTTTTTTACAGAATGACAGTATCTCTGTTTTGTAAGGTGTCTGTAATTTGAGGAAATAAGTGTTGAATAAATCAAACTCTGTCAAGTACTATCTGTTTGTGTACAACTGTTAATCCTGTGGCATAACTTCACTCAAGAAAAATCTGACTAGACATTTTATGGGTTGTTTAATTTAATTTATCATGTTTGCAATAATTTAAGTTAAATTAGTACCTCTGTCTTAGTAAATGCATTTACTGTTGGGCAATATTTCTGATAAGTCATTGAACTGATTCAGTTACTAGGTTCTAACTGGCTCAGTCAACAAGTTTGCTCTGTTGTTAACTTCAGGTTCAAAGCTCATTGTTTACATTACATGTACGCATGCTATAATATACCATTAAATAGCAGTTTAGCATGATAAACCAAGTTATTAGCTCTATGTGTACAGTATTTCTGTGTGTATTCTGCTGAAGTATCTAGTTATTCTGTGACTATAATCAGTCTTACAGTCCTGTTCAATTTATGCTGGACATTTATTTATTTATTGCATTTGTTGACCGGGAAAATCCACTGGACCTAGAGGGGCCCACTTTCAGTAGAGGCCCAGGGAGAAAAGCTCCACATTGTTACATACAATTAACTAATTAAAACATTGTTGATATATGAATAGAATGGACACAGTACTACATACAATTAATTAAACAATGGTGATACATAATAAAATGGAGAGACAATGGGAAGGATATGATAATTAGATAACATTTCAATAATTACATACAAAGGACAAAAAATGTTATAAGTGAGAGCATAAATGGAAACAGAAGTATGCAAGTCAGCTTAGAAGAGGAAAGTAACTTTGCAGTGTATGTGAGTTGTAATATTATTTGCTTTATGTAGCAGTTGTACCCTACCTAAAGTTACTTTTTGATGATAGCTTTGTGTTGTAATTGCTGACATAGTTACACCTTGTAACTCCATGTTATTGTTGCTGTTTTTGCCTGTGGTCCGGATTATAGCTGGAAAAAGTCTGCTCTAGAGCATTTCACTTACTCAGTAAAAATGTAAAATAAATAACAATAGTCTAATATATTGTTACATAAACCAAATCCATGACCCCTTTTTTCCCATTTTTCCACATGGGATTGGGGTGTCACTTCAAGAGTGACAATCATCTAGAGCCAAGGTTCACACCACTGGGAGGGTTAGTCCTGCGATGGTTGTTCTTCCATACCACACACATGCACACACACTGACACCTATGGCCAATACAGAGTGTCCAGCTCACCTACTGCATGTCTTTGGAGTGTGGGGAAACTGGAGCACCTGAAGAAAACCCACGTGAACACAAGGAGGACAAGCAGACTCCATACAGAAGGCACCTCAACCGAGAATTGAAATGGAGAATCTCTTGCTGTGAGGTGACTAAAAGAAGTAAGTCACAGGCTATATTAAAACAAAAGTCATAATAAATCTAGGGAGCATTCATTCACCATATCCGAATCTCTGACTTTGAACATAGCGAGGAAGGAGGAAAGTGACCATGAACCCAGTTATAGTTTGAAAATGCACATTATCCAGTACAGCCTTAAAAATAAGCAAATGTGAACCAAAAATTAATTCAAATTTTAACTGAAGTTGTCCTCTTCAAAGAAGGGAAACAGATTTTACTGGAAGATAACAACCATATAACCTGCCATCATGTATTGAATAAGTTTCAAGGCCTGTTTATGTAATATTTTATTCTTCCCTCCCCCAGTCCTCATACGTATGATTTTCTGCATACCTCATGCATGCTTGAATTAATTCACTTGGTTTGACATAACCACCTTTAATGGATGGGTGTTCTAATCATTTATTGCCCTTTTTATAAAGTAATATTTCTTCACCCCAGAGCTGACTACCTTCTGTAGTCTAATTGTACCTTCTTGTTCTCATATGTCTTTTTAAAATGGTGGTACCAACTCTGACACTAGGATTGTAGTGAGGTGCTCGTACCACTTTCCTTTGCTCCGTCACACATCTCCTTTCATCGCGATTCCACATTAAGCTCTTCTAGCTCCTCTTCATATTGCTTCCGATACAAGCTATGTGCAGCTTTATTGCATTCCTTCAAGCTATGTGCAGCTTTATTGCATTCCCTCAAGCTATGTGCAGTTTTATTGCATTCCCTCAAGCTATGTGCAGTTTTATTGCATTCCCTCAAGCTATGTGCAGCTTTATTGCATTCCCTGTCTTGACTATGCTACTGTGCTGATGAAGTCCACAAATTTCAGACAATAGTCTAGATTCAGGTCTTACAAATGGTCTCTAAAAGGGATATATTTTTTATTTTTTACCTGATTTATTTTCTATACATACCAGTATTTTACTTGCACACTGCTTGCACAGTCTGCCTGCTTACCATTAAGTTTCTTGATATGAATATAAAAAAGATTAATTTCTTCTTTTCCCATTCCTCTACTTCATTCCAGCGATTAATTACCTTTTTCTCTGAGTTTCTGCTTTTCAGAAACATTAGTTACATTTTTACACTAAATTCAGCATACCAGAGTTTAGACCACCGTTCTATTATTTCCAGGCCTGTTCTCAACCTTCCAGTAACATATTTTATATCAGCCCTATTACATAAATGTGTGCCATAAGGAAAAAGCAAAGTTTTCTGGACTCTGAAACGGACCGGCCCCACTACTGATTAGTTACCATCAGTTTATATACACGAGCTCTCAGCTGACTTAGAATAAGCTTCTGTGCCCTACTGAGTAATGGTGTTAAAGCCCCAAACTTGGAAGTGCAAACCTTGAAATAATGAGTCTGAATGTGTGAAAATGGGACTTAAGTATACTAAGTCTGAAATCACTGTGTCTCAACATAGTCCCTTTTTTCTGAGGTATGGTGAGCCTGGAGTTAGTATATAATTCCCCCATACTTCTCCTATATTGACCTCTACCAAACAAGTGCTCTCATACATTCTACTTCTTTCAAATTTAATCACCTAGACTTCCAAACACCACACCACCACATACTCAGCACACCATGGCCCACACTTCTCAGTCCAACCCCAGTTGTCAAACACTGTCTATGTATCCTTCCACTGTTTTTGCTTGTCTTTCTACTACAATAGCCTCCTAAGTCTTAATATCCACCCAAACTCTAATAGGCACCTAACCTTGCTCTCCCTCTTCTCATTTATTTTCTACACCCTAATATGCTCCACTTCATACAACTCTCTTTTCTTTTATTACAATTGTCTATGGCTACCTTCTAGCAATGTGCCCTCATATCATGCACTCAGATACCTCCCCATCAACTTTCATATACATATATGCATAATTTGCCATGTCTCCATCACTTATTAACCTAAGTCTTGTCCACCTATTAAAATCACTCTACCTCCCTATCAAATCTACCAAGTACCTTAGTTCTCTCACTAAAATCCATGCACCACAACAAGCATACTACTCATGTTACTGCAATACAACTACTTCTCAGTGGAAATAGTTATCCTAATCCAAGTCCAGAATCTACAGCTTATAGTTCACCACCTGCTGATTCTAACCTTAATACCACTAGCCACTTCTCTGCTCCTCTTACAATGCTCAGACTATTTCAGCTCAACATCAGAAAGAAGCCTGTGCAATAAACTAGAATCAATGCATCCCCTCACAGCAGTACAGCCAACTTATCCACAATCATATATATGCTTTCATGGACTTCAGATCATCTCAAGAAGCCATCATCTTACAGAACATTAATGTAAACTGGATCATTTAGACCGTTTGTCTTACACATCGAACCAGAACACCCCCTCCTTCTGCTGTCACCTTTACAACTTCACCCAATTAATCAATGTCCCTGCTAGGTTCATCAAAACCAGTGGTACAGAAACAATCCTAGATCGGATCTTAATCACTAACTCAGAATAGTTAGTCCAGTCTTGAATTCTGTCAGACTATCTTAGTGACCACCATCCCATATATGCCATCCACACACCCACTAAATCCACCAAATCTACCTTATTCAAGTTTGTTAGGCATTAAGTAACGTTATCAAATATATCTTTATTAACACTCTCAACCTTTAAAACTGCAGCATATTAAAATATTATCCCTTAGACAACACCATTCAACATTTCAAAGGCACCTTTTTAGACAGTAAGTCCCACTCGGGATGAAAGAGTAGAGTTAAATCTAATCCTACCCACACTCACAAGGCACAATCCTCTTTGACGTGTACTTCTTGGATGTCAAACCCAATGACAGAGGCCTCTGGCTAACTAAGTTTGCAGATGATTGAAAACTGGGAGCAGTCATTGAACCCCCCCCCCAAAGACAAGAACACCCTTCAGGAAGGTCTAATACAGACAAACTCCTGGTTCCAAAGCCATGGCTTAAAAGTCAATACCAGGAAATGCACTACAGTACCTTTTGGGAAGTCAGCCACTCCGGGTAAGTACGCCATGAAGAAAACACCCTTAAAAGTTGATTCACTAGTCAGGGATCTGGGATCTCATGTAGATAGTAACCTAACCACTGACAAACATCTTTGCAAGGTAATAAAATAATCCTTCTGTGTTGCTCAACTTATAAGCAAAGGCATGATATCTAGGTCCAGAGAGGTCATCATAGCACTGTACGCTGCCCTTATCATAGCACTGTACACTGCCCTTATCATAGCACTGTACACTGCCCTTATCATAGCACTGTACTCTGCCCTTATCATAGCACTGTATGCTGCCCTTATCATAGCACTGTACTCTGTCCTTATCATAGCACTGTACTCTGCCCTTATCATAGCACTGTACTCTGCCATTATCATAGCACTGTACACTGCCCTTATCATATCACTGTACACTGCCCTTATCATAGCACTGTACTCTGCCCTTATCATAGCACTGTACTCTGCCCTTATCATAGCACTGTATGCTGCCCTTATCATAGCACTGTACTCTGTCCTTATCATAGCACTGTACTCTGCCCTTATCATAGCACTGTACTCTGCCCTTATCATAGCACTGTACACTGCCCTTATCATATCACTGTACACTGCCCTTATCATAGCACTGTACTCTGCCCTTATCATAGCACTGTACTCTGCCCTTATCATAGCACTGTACGCTGCCCTCGCCAGGCCCATCTTTTGTCCACTTCAAGTGTCTAGACTTCTTCAGAAGGTTGAAGATCAAAAATTGCCATATTAAAATACAGTAATGAAACTGATCACATGATAAAAAGGTCTCATGATAAAAATCTAATTCTTAAAAGCATGCAAACAGAACCGTTAATTCATAATGTGCAGTTTGTTATAATGAACCTTGTTTACTTAAAAACATAACTTCAAAATATTGCAAAAGTGGCTGCATGCTTGAAATGTATTGATAGATAAAAACATTATTAAGGCATTCTTTACAACTCGGTCATTCTCATTCGTAAATCACTAATAAGAGATATTGTCATTCAGCCCTGGAAAAAATCCAGCATTGTGCCTTAACTGCCAATTAATTCTGTATACTCAACCCTGTTTTCCAGTCACCTCACCTTCAGTTCATCATTACTAAGGGTTTTGCATCCAGGAAGAAAGAGGTCATTGTCTCCATCTACTCTTCCCTCATTAGGCCAATCATCGAGTACAATGCCCTATTTGGCATGTACCTCACTAGACACCTGCAACAACTGGAGTAGCCGCAAAAGTACCTCACAAAGAGGTTGCCCTATATGGACAGACTCAAAAAACTCCAACTATTCTTTGTCTCATATCGCTTACTTAGAGGCGATCTCTGCTTGACTTACAAAGCCATGTCTGACCCAGCTCTGTTAGAAATGCTACATCTAAAGAAATCCCAATCGCTCCACACTACATGATCCGGAGACCTCAACCTCATTACCACAATCAACAGAACATGCTGGAGGGACAGGTTCATAACCCAGAAATTGCCCATGCTATGGAATAGACTTCCCATACATGTCAAACAAAGAACCTCACTGGTCCTCTTCAAGAGAAATATTGATGAGTGGATGGGAGATAGAAACTTCACCCCAGGGATCACTCCAGTGGCTCTACTCAACAGAGGGACTGGAACTAAGGTCGAGTGGCATGATGCCAGTGTAATCCTATGTGCTAGGCTTGTAAAGGCTCCAGGGCCATTGGCCTAATATACACCTATGAACCTGCGAACCTAATTGTGACTTTTTTACTATAAAAGGTAACATTTTGTTGCAGTTTTCTCTCAGTTTTACCCATGGAGTGCTGAAAAGTTTTAAGCCCAACCAACTTTCTAAAGTCTGAGCATTATTTTGCCTCTGTAGCTGAACAGAGGGTTATTTCATCTTGTAAAGTGCCAATTTGCAGAATCATAGTGCTATGTTTTGACATTGTTTCAGATCATTGATTGAACCATGTCAACAAAAGGTTTGGAATTTTCAAGTGTGGAACTCCGAGCAGTCATGAAATTCCTGTTCCTGCAGAAGGAAACTCCAAAGGAAATTCTTGAATGTATGATGCAAACACTGAGTGACAAGTGCCCCTCACACTCAACTGTGAAGAAGTGGTGTGCAAACATTCAGTATGGAGATTTTGAGAATGAAGATGCAGCACGGTTTTGGAGGCCTCAAACAGTGTCAGTGACTATGTCCATGACCTCATTTTAGCAGATTGGTGAATATTGGCTAAAACAATTGGTGAGACACTACAGATATCCAGGGAAAGTGTTGGTTTATAATCTATGAGCAGCTGTGTTTTCAGAAGCTGTCTGGCAAGTGGGTGCCCAAATGTTTATATGCTGACAAGAAAAAAACTTCAAGTGGAAACTTCCAACTTGATTTTGCAGTATTTTCATTGAGCTGGTGCCAACTTTTTGTAATGACTAGTTACTGTTGATGAAACATGGTTACAGCACTATGATCCTGAGACAAAACAACAGCCTATGCAATGGCGGCACTCAGGTTTACCAAGGCCAGAGAAGTTCAAGACCCAAACGTCAGCAGGAAAGGTCATGGCCACAGTGTTTTGGGATCAGAAAGGTGTTGTAACGAGTGACTATCTTCCAAGGGGCCAAACAGTTAATGCAGAACACTGCTGTAACTTGATGTGCCAATTAAAGGAGGCATTGAAAGAAAAAAGGAGAGGGAAGCTGCAGAAATGAATTCTCTTTTTGCAAGACAATGCACCTGTTCACAAGGCTGGCAAAACGATGGATGTTTTGAAGAAATTGGGGTTTGAGTGCATAGACCATCCACCCTACTCACTAGATCTTGTTCCATCTGACTATTTCCTGTTTCCAAACCTTAAAGAGAATTTTTGAGTTATTCCAAGGTGATTGCAGCAGTGGAGCAGTATTTCATTGACCAGACTTCACACTTTTTTGCCAGCGTTACAGAAACTTCTGACATGATGTGCCAAATGTGTTGAACATTGGGTGAGTATGTTGAATAACTTGTAAGTTTCATGGCTGCTCATCATTCCCTTCTTGGTTGGGCTTAGGACTTTTCAGCACCGCCTCTTATCTTGGAAGTTCAAGACATAACAGTGGGTAACTACCCTAAGACTATAGGTACAAATAGTAAATTTAATTCTTGCACACAAGCTGTGAATATATTGCAAAGTGTATGAGAGGCAAAGGTTTTTATGTTGAGAAAACGGAGAGAAAACTAAAACAGAAAATAGACAAACGTATATTCCAATGGGAAGAGGGACAATGGCAGTGACCTGTCACTTGCCTGAATTTTAAACAATTCCACTCTTTTATTGTAGAACAAGTGATGGCGAACTGTAAGAGGAGAAGGAAGTAACTGGAAAAAAAACAGGGTTGAGTGTAGAGAATTAATTTAGAATTAATTTAGAAGTTTAATCTCAATGCTGCAGTTTTATCAGGGTTAAATGATGCTATTGCCTAGCTCAAGACAAGTTTTTTTTTAAATTGGTTAAACGTTCAGGTTTTATTTCTTTTAGCTCAAACTGTGTATAAAGCCGTATGATGCCACTCTACTGTAAGTCTAACAGTTCAATGGTCTTGTTCAGGCTGTGGTCTATGTATGGCAGTGCTCTCTATTGCATGTTGTGGCAACATACAGATGTCATTTGGGTTGTGATGATCAAAGTTCATATTCTAGACAATGGTATTGTATTCAACCATTTCTTCAGGAAAAGGTAAATACTCTAGTGACATAGCTGAAGAGACAGGTGGTGAATGCCACTGTTTTGCATACATCTGAGATATGGCCAAGGAACATATACTATTTCCATAATGAGGGACTGTGCAAGAGTGTACTGTAATGTATACATACATTACAAGAGTAACTATTGTGCCACACTGAGCTGCACTTAAAGCAGATTCTAGGCTGGCTTATGCACAATTAAATGATATGACTTGTACCCAAGAATAAAGTGTTTAGAAGATGACACTATTCCCTATTTGTTTAATTAAGGATCTCCTGAAAATGCTGCCCTCCATTCCATAATACAATATAATCCAAAAAATGAGATATCACAGCCCTGGGGGTGGAATCTATTTATTTTACAAAAAGGGGAGCTTATTTACAGACATTAACCTTTTCTGTGCAGGCAGTGCGAAAAGTGTAGTGTATCCTTCCTTTCAGGTGATACAGTCTCAGTTCCATAAATTTGCCAAAAATGTTTCATATAGTGAACAGTGTAAAAACTAATATCTTAACTGCAAAGATAAGAGGGGGACAAAGACTCAAAATTATGAACAGATCTTAAATATTGCTTTTATAAAGTTAGAAAATAGTTAGAATAACAGGTATCGCATTATCATATACTTTCTGAAGAATATGAAGTCTGAAACTCAAATACATGGCTTTACTGACTTCTGTCCTCAATGATTTGCCAGAAAACCACACATTTTATGAGGCACAAACCAAAAATATGTGTTGAAAATCTATACATTCTGAAAAATTCTGGACAGTTGAGAGATATGTTTACAGGTGTGTCCTTATCTGGCACCAGCACTGTGGAACCATCACTTCCTGATATTGAAGGATGTGTAGCCTATAACAATCAGCGTAATGGTGAGTGTGGAAGAGAGGTGAAGAAGAAAGTACAGGCAGGATGGAGTGGGTGGAGAAGATTGTCAGGAGTGATTTGTGACAGACGAGAACCTGTAAGAGTAAAATGGAAGGTCTACAATGGGTTGGAGACAGTGGCACTGACAAAAAGGCAGGAGTTTGAGCCGGATGTGGCAGAGTTAAAGATGTTAAGATTTGCACTAGGTATGAAGAGGGTGGACAGGATTAGGAATAAGTATATTAGAGGGTCAGCCCAGGTTGGAAGGTTTGGAGACAAAGCCAGAGAGGCAAGATTACGTTGGTTTGGACCTGTGTTGAGGAGGGATGCTGAGTATATTGGGAAAAAGATGCTAAGGATGAAGCTACCAGGTAACAAGAAAAGAGGAAGGCCTAAGATAAGCTTTATGGATGTTGAGAGAGAGGACATGCAGGTGGTTGGTGTGACAGAGCAAGATGCAGAGGACAGGAAGAAATGGAAACAGGTGATCAGCTGTAGCGACCCCTAACGGGAACATCCGAAAGAAGGTGATGAATAATGGTGATGGTGGGATTTGCTGGCATAGTCCGGGAGCACATATACTGGACACAAGGAATGTGACCACTGCATCCCCACCTCAGGTCATGAGCAGTGTGTGTGCCTATGGATACCCAGGCTACACACACCTCATAGGGAAGACAGGTTAATGGCAACACTGTCAGTCAGGGAAGTGTGTTGACCATAGTAGACAGATGTCAGAATCTGACCCTAGCACCTATGAGCAGAGAGGGCCACCCAGAGGGTTGGGTGATGGTGCTCACTGGAGACATGGTCTCAGCCCTCTCCCTGAGGCTGGTGTGTCAGTGGCTGCAGAGCAACATATGTGCAGGGCAATTATGGAATTGTAGGCTCATAACACCATAGCCATGACAGAGCGAGTGAGGGCCATGCAGGCTGTTCATGGTGACCTGTGGGAGTGCACATCCCATATGTATGATTGCTTGGATAGACTCAGTCACACGCCTTAACTTGCATTGTCTTCTCTGGCTTGCCTGCCAAGGGTGAAGGTCAGTCCACAAAGATGTTCCACTGTTACATCCACAGATGGTAGCCATCTTGGCCATGAACAACCATGATTCCACTTCTGCAGTGCTACCACTTACATGGCTACATCACTTGTGGAGATATCTAAACACAAGAGAGGACATCCCTGTGGTTGTGGCTATCAGTACAGTGGTATTTCTCATAGCAGATATCGCTTATGGTCATGCAGCATATCAGCATCCATCTAGCTAGGGTTGTTGTACATCCAGTGCAATTCCTGAAAGAGCCAGCTCTTGTGTGTAGAGCATGCCTGAGATGCATGCCCTGGACATGCCCAATAGAGCACACTGCAGTGCAGCAACTACTGATGAGGCCATGTCCTAGCAGACCCACACTAACGCCACCACAGCCCCCAGTACATTACACATCTCCACTGATACTGACCCTTCTCAAAAACATTTACATAAAAGCCCCCCACCCCAAAAAAACTGACAGGACACAAAAAAACACATTTTAATTGCATAATCCTCAGCACTCACACACTTCCCTGTGAAAGACATCCACTCCTGTGCTTCTTTCCCCAACCAGTCCAAATGATGATAACTGTGCCCTGCTCTTTGTACATTAGTATCTGGGATGCCTATGTCTGATGCATTGTATGGCCACCCTATGCATGGGTAAGCAAAGCCTGGTGCTGGTTTTGCATGCATCATTTTTACTGTAGTGTGTTAGCTTTACTGTTGTCTACTATGTTCTGAAGCCTTGTGCGAGCTGTTGCCAGTTTGGCAGTGCCATGGCATACTTTGCCTGCCTCCATCTGGCATGATCATCTGCTGCTGACCCTTGCACAGGTGCCTTGTCTGATTCAGCCTCCACTGCCTGGTATGCCAGGGACTGCTGCACTTGTGAGTGTCCACTCTGCTTCCTAAGTGTGATATTGTCTACCAGTGTACACACTGACAGTATTTTGCACGTGTCAGGATCATACTGCACGGCACTACTGGATGAATCCGTACAGTGAAAGCATGCTTTCTGTAGCCCAAGCACACACTCAGTAATGTTTCTTGTTTGCAATTGGTACAGTTGTACCCATACTCTGGTTGATTTTGGGGTTTCTTATGGATTCCAGGGCATATCTGACATTATTAAAAAAAAAAAAATATATATATATATATATATATATATATATATATATGGCTCTGTGAGAAGTCACCCTCTCATAAACAGCTAGTATAGGTCGCAGGTGTGTGCCATAAGTGGGAGTCATGATTACCTGAGTGGTCTGCACAAACACACACATTGTAGATGATACACTGCACATTACTGACCACCTGGCAGTTGACAGATTGATACCCTTTGTGGTTAATGTATCTCCTTACTAATTAGCCAAGCAGGGCCTTTATTTTAATGTGGATACAGTCTATGGCCCTCAGTACCTCAGAGTAACTGACACAGATGGAGTATTCTTGAGACAGAGATTTGAGATGCACCCACTGTATCCCAGGTAGGTCACTGAAAGGTCCCTATAGCTACTATACATAAAGCCACATATACCTTAGTGTCCACTTGAATAGGTACTCCAAAACCGCACTGGAGTGCAGACTAGGCTGACACATTTCCTTGAGTTCTTAGATGATGTCCCTATTTACACAATAGCCGTGTCATGGAGTCCATGAAAAATCAAGCATGTTCGGACGACCCAACACCTCTAGGCGTAACATCATGCAGTGGCAGCTACAGCTGTGGCAATGACAACCTCTTGCAGTTACACATTTACTTAATACAATGGAAACACCCAACATTATTTAGAAAGTCCCCTACTCTGAACAAGAGCATTTGGCTGAGTTCAAATATGCTAGAGGTCAGCCCTATTAAGCATCATTTATATGATTATGAAGTTCTCTGTCATTTTGTTTTGCCTTGTTAGCATTCATGGAGAGGTTCATTTTAATAATAATGCTCATTTCCATTAACATATACCATGCCTAACTGTGCTGCATGGCCTGCCCACATTGTGGAGCCTGGTTTTCTGAATTGCACACACCCTGGGCATGGCTGCTTATCATGAAGCAGCAAAGTTGTCAGAATTGCAGTCAGTATGTTTAATTTTATTAGAGATAACTGCTCAGAATAGCTATTCTTCATCTAATTAACAATAAAGTTCTGCCATCTTTAAGATCCTTACATTTTTCTTTATGTAATCCATAATGCCCCTGAAAAATATATGAATGTGGAATCTAAGGCTAGACTAAATTTAACATAGAACTGACCCCGTTAAAAACAAATAAGCAAGAAAAACTAGGAAGACTATGCAAATATAGCAATTACAGTTTATCTTTCTTTTTTCAACACCATTTTGAAAATTGACTGTAAACGATCAAATGTGCTCAACTTGACAATGTTAGAGCCATGAGAATCATTTGATACTGCTGTTGAGTGATGACCGGTAATGAACAAAGACTAGTCAGGGTATAATTATGGACACCACATTTGCCATTCTGGATGTGAGACTAGAGAAACTGAAGACATTAACTAAAATAAATACTGAAAAGACAAAGCATAAGCTGTTATGCTCGGTTAGCCCTGAAACAATAAAATAAACCTCTTCAAGTGAGAGAGTAGGAGTCATAAAAGTGTCATTTTCTCTGACAAATGAAGACACACTTGGAATGGTGGGAGCCCTAAGAAACTGCAAAGGAAGAAATAAAGATCTGGGTGAGTTCCTTGTGACAAGGTCATTTATCTAAAACCAATACTTTAATAGTGTTCTTCCTCTTCTTATCTACACAGGCAAAACAAATCGTTTTCTTGCAAGTACACATGGTCGAAAGTGCAATTGAAGTAATTTTTAATATGCATTATTAATGTCTGTTCTATCAAGTACATTATATTTTAAAAACAAATCCTTTTATTGGATTACGTATGCTCTTATATCTTTTCTTCTTTAGTTTCTGTGGCTTTCTCATTTCAGATGTAAACCAAGGAGGTGAATAATTTACTTTTACTTTTATATGGGATGTATTTCACTGTTACTTCTGTAATTGTCTCTTTAAATGTATTCAGTTTTCCTTCTGTGTCCATAAAAATAAACTGTTCTTCCTAATTTTATTAACTAAGAGCTAAGTCAATTGAAGTAAATACTACCTTTGACTAATCAGAAAACTACAAATATGATGCTGTTTCAGTGCAAGTAACTAACTTTAATTCTACCACTAGATCACTTATTCATTTATTAGCTGCTAAAATGGCAGACCTGTATACTTAATAGCATGTTGAGGAATATATATAAACGGAAAATGTAATATCGTCCACCTCCTAAACAGATAAACTATACATGGGCTTTTACCTGCCTTTGTGGTTATGCGATCATGGAGTATATGTAAGTAAAGGTGATGTGGGAGCAAAGTCCCATATTAGGGGATGTGGAAGGCATAACTCTTTCTGAGTAAAGGCTTCCTTGAGTAGAATTATAGGTGATAAGTGAGCAGGATAGTGTGTGTGAGTGTTGATGTTGTAATGTGCTTTGTGGTGTGTATATTGCATTTAAGGTGAATTATGATACTTTGTGTTGACAATTTGTGCAGTTATCACTGGGTTTGCTAAAAGATGACAATGTGAAAGCTCCATAACTAATCCCATATGTGTGTGTGTGTGTGTGTGTGTGTGTGTGTGTGTGTGTGTGTGTTTGTGTATAAGTACATGTATATGTATATATATATATATATATATATATATATATATATATATATATCCAGAGAAAGAGTGAGGGAGAGACATACACGCACATATATGGGAGTGGTCCTTATCTATAATATTTATACCAGGCTAGTATAGGCAATGATGACAAAAACACATTCATTTATTCATTTATTTGTTTGTTTGCTTTTGCTTACCAGGAAAGTCTGTTTGCCCATTTTTTTCTGCAGACCTGGGGCGAAAATCTCCAAAACAAGGAGAGGAATATATTTTAGACAATTCAAAAGAAAAACAATCAACAAACATTATTTACAAACCATATCAGATTAATGAAATACATGTTTTCAAGCTATTGTGAGTAAAATGAAAAATACTATATTAATAAACTTATATAGAATCCATAGTGTACAAAGTAAGGATTCCATACTTCAAAATGTAGATGTGGTCGAGTTGCATAATTTATTAGTTGCCAGGTGATATTTTAGGGTAGATTTGAATTGTTGCACGTTATTTAAAAGACTGATGTTTGCAAGTTTATTCCATGCCTTGAAGATGGTGACAGAGAATAGTGAGTTACCATAATAATTATTTGATAATTAATTATTATAGGGCGGCGCAGTGGTCCAGCGGTTAATGCTGTCACCTCACAGCAAGAAATTCTCCAGTTCGATTCTCGGCTGGGGTTCCTTCTGTGTGAAGTTTGCATGTTCTCCCTGCGTTCACGTGGGTTTCCTCCAGGTACTCTGGTTTCCTCCCACATTCTAAAGACATGCTTCTGGAGTGTTTCTCCCCGGGCCTCCACTGAAAACAGGATCTGTGGAACGTAGTTGAACTTTCCCAGTCAACAAAATGTTAAATAAAAATAAATTTATTAGCAACAGTTAGTTTAATTTGTGTGGATCTTAGGGTTCTGTTTGGTACATGCCATTGGATAAGATTTATCAGCGAGAGTGTTTTAAGAGGATGGTAAGTATTTTATGTGTTGAGTAGCCGGGACAAAGTAATGTGTTGAGGAGGTTCAAACCACTTAAGGATATTGAGTGACATGCAGTGGGGAAGCATTTTGAGAGGCTGCAGGCGAATTTGCTAATTTTGTTGTAGCTGTTTTCTAGTTTGTGTTTCGTGGAAGAGTTGAGATTGGTAAATGTTGTTGAGGCATATAGAAAAGTAGTAAGGAGAAGGGAGGTGGCAGCTATTTTTTTACTATGATTACTGAGTAGGTGTTTTGCTCTCTAAAGAGAGCCTAGTTTGCAGTGTGTCTTTTTGACTGAAGTGTTAATGTGCACATCAGATTTGAACTTGTTATCAATGATAACCTCCTAGTAATTTCGTGTTTATGACATTTTCAATTTTTGTGGTGTTTGAGGAAATAATATTAAGGTCAGTGCTTTTCTGATTTATGTTTTGGGGAAAGAATAGGATTAGTTTGGTTTGGCAGAAGTTTAAGAGCAACCGAGATTTATTTAGCCAGTTTTAGATTTGAAAATTTTCAGTTTGATGGTTTCTAAGGAGGGAAGATTTGGGGCTGAGCAAACTAAAGCTGAATTGTTGGCATATTGCATTATGATGGTGAGTTCTGATTCTTTGTGGATGTCATTAATGAAGATATTGAAAAGTATTGGCCCAAAATTACTATGTTGAGAGTATGTTATTCAAGTACTTGTGCTCACTGACTATCCTGGTAGTCAGTAATACCCACTTTGTGTACAATATTGAAATGTATATATATATATATATATATATATATATATATATATATATATATACACACACACACACACACACACACACACATACACTTATTCTCAAAAAACATATATATCTGATCAGTGTGTCATACAACAATCAGATTCTGATGAACCAGCACCCAACAAGAGTACCTGCAATATAATTTGATTACATCCATATATTTCTCCTTTCTTCCTCTGCTCATTGTATCAAGACAAACTCTTTCTTATCTCCAAATTGTAATATAGCCTGCTCTTATTAACAGTTCACTATAGTTTCAATACACATAAAATACAGATGACTGATAATAAAATATGTAGATTTGTCCTTGTTAATGATGCCCGGACTGACCACTGTGACTTTCTGAAAGGTTCCAGTTGGATACCAATAAACAGCAGAACTATAGCTCTACTTAGCTCTTCGCTTTTAAAATTATAAAACAACAAGTGTCCAACTCAAAAAGCAAAACTGCCCATCAAATAACAAACTTCCTCCTTTAGAGACAATCTCGAAAGAGACCCCACTTCAAAACAGCCATAGGAGAAATTGCATTTTTTCAAACCACGGTCTACTATATGGAATTACTTACCAGCTAAACTCAGAAAGAAAGAAAGAAAGTTTAGCAGCATTTAAGAATAAATTAAAAGAACACCTATCTCAAGAAGCTGCCTGTGCGTGCATCTGAGATAATGGTTAGAAAACCATTGTAACTGATGTCACATTTAACTTTGAATTTGAGCAATGGCACTATAAGGAAAATCTCCTATTACATTTCTATTTGATATTTATTGTATTACTCATTTGAAATTGTAAATTGTAAAACAGTTTGGCAGCACAGTGGTGCAGTGGTAACATTGTCACCTTACAGCAAGAGGATCTCTGGTTCGATTCTCAGCCAGGGTGGCTTCTGTGTGGAGGCTGCATGTCCTCCCTGTGTTCGTGTGGGTTTTCTCTAGGTGCTCTGGTTTCCTCCCACATTACAAAGACATGCATCTGGAGCATTTCTCCCCGGACCTCTGCTGAAAATTGACTTCATTCCAAGTCAGACTTTCCCGGTTAACAAATAATAAATAAAATTAAAAACTATATATTTTTTGCTACCTTTCCTACCCATTTTTGTTTTATCAAATTCATTGTGTGTTGACACATCATTGTTAGTTACTACAACATAGTTTTCTCATTGTTTATTTTAGCTCCTGTTACCCCTCCTCCCTTCCCCCATAAAGGACGATTTCATGGCTGAAAAGGGTTTGGTAATCAGCCAACTGTCTTGTTGACTGCTCAGTTTATTGATAGGGTATGAAGCTGTCACAGCTTATTCAAGCCACAGTGGTTCAGTGTGTGCTATAGTCAGCTTATGTTTTGTTGACAGTAACACAGTAAGGATGGGTTCCCTTTGGTTTTGTGTGTGTGTGTGTGTGTGTGTGTGTGTGTGTGTGTGTGTGTGTGTGTGTGTGTGTGTATATATATATATATATATATATATATATATATATATATATATATATATATATATATTTATATTAATTCCAATGCCCTGGACCAGCTCGTTCTTACCCCACTAGAGGTAGCAGCATCCTTGACCTGGTCATTACTAACATGGGCAACCGTTGCTCTACACCAATAGTCATCTCCTCCCTGGTTAGATCCAGCACAAACTAATCACCTTGGAAATCCACATCCCTCCCATTGCCCCCCCCCCCCCAAGGTAACCACCATGAAAAACTTCTCCAAAGCTAACTTTGGGCTCCTAAAAACACAGGTGGCTAACTTCGTGGCATCCATGCAAATGGAGAATAGTTGCATGACCAACGACTCATACACCAATGCACTGTACGAACACGTACACAAATGCATGGATCTTGCCATACCCAATAGAACCAAAACGCTCTCTTCCAAAAAAAGGAATCTAATCTGGTGGTCCCCTGCCATAAACAAACTCTACAACAGAAGGAAGAAACTGATGCAGAATAAAGTGAAGTCCCAAGACTGGAAAAACTCCCTTATCAGCCTCAACAAAAAGTTGAGATCCCTCATCAAATCCTCTAAAGCTAGCTATGAAAACAGAATTCCAGCAGATAGTAAAGACAACCCAATGCCTTCTATAGTTATGTAAAGAATCTCCACAGCAATACCCAGATTTGCTCTGAGCTACTACACAATGGTACCTCCTATACTGAGCCAACAGATATTGCCAATATACTGGCCGACAGATTCAGTGCCAACTTTACCCCCACAAAGGACCAGTCACAATACCAGTAGATTGCCAGGCACCCAGTATTACTACTGCACAGATTAAAATGGCACTGTCCAAGGCCAAGAATACAGCTTCTATGGTACCTGACAATATCCCTGGCTGTGTTCTACACAGGTTCATAGGTTCATAGGTTGGTACTAGGCTATCAGCCCTAGGCCCTATAGAAGACTAACCATAACAGTTCCCTGGGTATTTCTTCCCACAGTATTTACTTCCCTGGACCCCTGTCTAACAAGGCGACTGACGTGATCCCTGGGGTGAATTTCCTATCTCCCATCCAATCATCAAGGTTCCTGTTGAAGAGGGCCAAAGAGGTGCTCTGCTTGACATGTATTTGGCAGTCTATTCCAGAGTCTGGGGAGACTCTGGGTCAGGAACCTATCCCTCCCGCATGTTTTGTTCATTGTGATGACAAGGTTTAGATCCCTAGAGCGTGTAGCTCTGAGGGATTGGGATTTCTTTAAGTGTTACAGGTCCAACAGTTCTGGGTTTGACATGGCCTTGTATGCTAAGCAGAGATCACCTCTGAGTACACAATATGCGACAGAGTATAGCTGGAGTTTTTTTAGACGGTCAGCATCTGCTTTAGGCCTGTGATTCTTTTAGTGAGGTATTTCTGCAGCCTTTCCAGTTGTTGCAGATGTCTTGAGAGGTACATACCAAACTGGGCGTTGTATTCTATAATGGGTCTAATGAGGGATGAGTACAGTGGGACAATGACCTTCTTTTTTCTGGATGAAAAGCCCTTAGTGATGAGGTGTGCCACATAGAAGGATTTCCTGACTGTTGTGGCAACGTGGTTATTGAAGGTGAGACCACTGTCCACCTGTGTCCCTAAGTCTCTTATCACACTTTTGGTGTTTAGTGTACTGCTACATATGTGGTAATTCATGGATACATGTTTTTTCCCAAAGGGGATAAATATACATTTCTTGGCATTGAGCTTGAGTCCATGGTTCTGGCACCAAGCATCTGTTTCTGTAAGGCCCTTTTGTAGAATATCCCCATCATTTGGGGATTCAATAATGGCTCCCAGTTTGCAGTCATCTGCGAACTTTGTTAACCAGAGTCCCTTAGCATTGGCCTGTACTTCAGAGTAGTAGATGCCAAACAAGAGTGGTCCCAGGACTGAACCCTGAGGTACTCCAATTGTCACTTGTCTGGAACTGGATTTGGAGTCGGCTACTTTTACAGTGTGGGTTCTGTCAGTAAGCCAGTTGGCAACCCATCTAGTGACGTAGGGATTAATGCTCAGCTTAGTAGGTTTATATATGATTCCAGAGTGGAGGATGGTGTTGAAGGCCTTGGCATGGTCCAGATAGGCTGTGTGGATCACCTTACCCTTGTCCATGGCTCTGGAGACTTATTCAAAGAAGTCAATCAGGTTCAGGGGACAAGATTGGCCCTTCACAAACCCAAACTGCGTGGGGTCTAGTGTTTGAAGGTTGCCAGTGTCTTTGTTTATAAGTTCCATGATAATACGTTCCATGGCCTTGCAGATCACATTTGTCAGACTGATAGGATGGTAGTTCCCAGGATCCAAGGTGGATCCCCCCTTGTGGAGTGGGATAACTGTAGCTGTGCACCACTCAGTGGGCACGAAGCCTGAGGTGAGGCTATAATTAAACATGACACTTAGGTGAGGTGCCAGTTCATTTTGTAGTTCATGTAGTTCACAGCCTGGGATGTCATCTGGTCCCATGGATGCTGTACTCTTAGCTTTGGAGAGTGCGTTTTTACCTGTGTGGCTGCTATTACCAGAATTTGGCAATCTTAAGGTATTGAGATGGGCCCTTTAGGGGGTGAGAGGGGTTGAAGTTTGCACTGAATCGATCTGCCAGGTTATTGGCAATATCCTTGGGATCAGTATATTTAATGCCATTCTGTTGTAGCTCAGAGCAGATCTGAGCATTGCCATTTAGATTCTTGACATAGCTAAAAAATGCCTTGTGGTTGTCTTTGGAACTACAGAGTGAACTGGCACCACACCTGTGTGCCCTGTTCAATCACAGCCTCACCTCAGGCTTTGTCCCTACTGAATGGCGCACTGCTACAGTCAGCCCTCTCCACAAAGGAGGAGCAACTACAGACCCTGGGAACTATTGTCCTATTAGCCTGATGAGTCTGATATGCAAAGGTATGGAATGCATCATCATGGACATAATAAACAAGGATTTAGGGAATCTCCAAACTCTGGATTCCACACAGTTTAGTTTTATGAAGAATAAATCATTCCTGCTGAACCTGGTCGACTTCTTTGTGTCAGTCACCAGAGCTCTGGATGTAGGCAGGGTGGTTTATACAGCCTACTCTGATCTAGCCAATGTCTTTGATACCATTCCCCACTCAGGAATCATATAAAAACTCACTAAGCTAGACATCAACACCTATATCACTAGGTGGGTTGCAAACTGGCTCACAGATAGAACCAACAGTGTGAAAGTAGCTGACTCCAAGTCAGACTGTTGACCAGTCATGAGTGGAGTCCCACAGGGTTCGTTCCTGGGTCCTCTCCTGTTTGGTATCTACTACTCTGAAGTCCATGCCAACACGAAGGGACTCTGGCTGACAAGGTTCGCAGATGATTGCAAGATGGGAACTATTATCAACTCCCCAAGTGATGTTGACATCCTCCAGAAAGCCCTCACTGAGACCAACTGATGTTAGAACCATGGCCTTAAGCTCAATGCCAAAAAATGTGTCGTCATCCCCATTGGGAAAACTCAGTTCCCATGAATTGCCACATCGATAGTAGTCTACTAAACACAGGAGGTATTATACGAGATCTGAGAACACAGGTTAATAGCAACCTCTCTTTTTTTTTTTTGAAAAAGATTTTTATTAAAATTTGAATAAAGAAATATATTACATAAAGTATTCCATTTTTAACAGTATTAAAAAACACAATCATTCTATATCTAACTAACAACATAACTATTTACAAATGACGTTCGCATAAATGTCAAACTAAATTATTGGTTTGTTCATATACAATCAATAATTTTCTAGCAAGTTTAGTAAATTTTCCCACATATTAATTCTAGACGTATTTCTATTAGTTCTTGACTTAATGGTCAAAAGTTCCAGACTGCAAACTACAGTAAGAAGATTTTTAAATTCTTGAAACGTAGGGGAAGTTTCTGATTTCCAATTAATTGTTATAATTTTCCTTGCTACTGCTAAGATAGTCCATATTAATATATATTTGGATTTTTTAACACTTTGATGTATTGGAGTGTTAAATATAATTAAAGATTTAGAAATCAAGAAGTTATCTGTAAGTAAACCTTGAAGAAATCTATTTATATCTTCCCAGTATTTTTTAGAAGACTGCAGTCTTAGAACATATGAGACCAGTCAGCTTTCAATACTTCTTTGCATCTCCAACAACCATTGATGTTCTAGTTAATTTTATTTAGAATGTGAGGTGTTATAAATGACCTATGCATATATTTCCAGGTGTATAACTTCCACTTTAGGGAAGATGTAGTGTAGTAGGCTGATTCTAGTATATTTTGTTTGTCTTGATCTTTAGGAGTATAGTTATTAATTTTATTGAAATATTCCCAATATTTATCAGTGTGAAAATTTGTATCATTTCTAAGTATTTTGTTTATGTGTGCTAATTTGTTTTTGTCAGTGTTTATATTTTGAATAAGTGTAGTCATAAATAAAATTGTTTTAGGTAATGGATATATTAAATATAAGGGAATTAGATCCAAATTATTTATAATATATTGTCTACATTCCTGTATGTAAAGCCATGAGTTAGAGTCGAAGTCATATTCAAATTTTAGTTCCTCAACAGACTTTATCCTATCTTTGTCTATTAATTGAGACCAACAAACAAGATGTTTCTCTTTGAATAATAGCATTTTTGTATTATCAGTCGTGATTAATATTCCTTGAGTAAAAGCAATTGGGAAAAGCATGAAATCCATGTTTTGTAATTAGTGTATTTAAAAATAAAGTTCCTAAATGTTTTAAGGATGAGTAGCAAATAGTTTGATTTATTTAATTTATATGAATGTACTGTAAAGATATCTTTTAATACCCACAAAATAGGATTATTTAACATTAGTGTTTTTTGTATGTTTAGTTTGTTAGAAGAGTCCCATGTTAACGAGATTAAATATTGTTTCCATTTAGAAGAATATGTGTTATCAATTAGAAGAGAGACTATGTTAATGATCGAGGATAGAGAATAGAGTTCCAAGTTTGGAAATCTTATACCACCATTTGTCCAGTCATTTATATGATGTTGCAAAGCTATTCTGGATTTATTAGGATACCATAAAAATTTCAATAACAAAGAATTAAATCTTTTAATTATCATTTTAGAGGGAATTAATGAAAGTGATTGAATAATGTAAAGCATTTTAGGAAGAATAGTCATTTTTATAATAGAAAGCCTTTCATCCATGGAAAAGATTAAATTATTCAATTTTTTATAGAATCTTCAGTTTTACTTAAACAATTATTAAAATTTAATTGAATGATATATTTTATGTAATTGGTAATCACAATTCCTAAATATGTTATCTGATTATTTTGAGGTATAAGTTTTTTATACTTTTGTTGAATTGTGTTTTGTTTTAGATTAATAGGGATGATCTGAGTTTTATTGTTATTAAAACTTAAACCTGATATTTTTTGGAATTTATTAATATTTTTAAATATGGCAGGAATAGATCTGTAGTTTCTCCTACTGTTATCAGAATATCATCAGCAAATAATTTAATTTTAGATGAAGTATCTAAATTTAACCTATAACCTTCAATGTTTTCATCATCTCTTACCAAATTGGCCCATGGTTCCATGATCAATGTAAATAAAAGGGGGGATAAAGGGCATCCCTGTTTAGTCCCTCTTGTAATAGGAATGTTTTCTGATATGACAGTGCCAATTTTGATATATGCCTGACTACTTTTATATAAGTTTGTTATAAGATTTATAAACTTATCTGAGAAATTCAACTCGTCTAGCAAAATAAATAAATCGTCCCAATTAACTGAATCAAAGGCACAATTTATATCTAAACCTATTAAAGTTAAAGTTTTATTAGAGGTTTTTGCTGAATCTATCAAAGTTATTGTTCTTCTTATATTGTCATAAGTAGTTCTATTTACAATAAAACCTGTTTGATCATCATTTACTAGTGATGGCAAAAAATGTTTTAATCTCTCAGCGTATATGGACATAAACATTTTATAATCTATGTTTAATAAGAGATTGGTCTGTATAATTAAGGTTCATAGGTTCATAGATTAGTACTAGGCTAACTGCCCTTGTGGGCCATTTTAAGCCTAGCCAATTATCCCTTGTGAGACTCGAACCCTGCAGCTTGTGCTTGTAAGGCAAGCACCTTAACCATTAGGCCACCCTCCCAATGAAGAACACTTAGTAGGATCTCTGTTTGATTTGAATATTGGTGAGATAAAGGTATATTTCCAAGAAGGGGGTATGAATGTGCTGCTTTGAGAAATATTAAATACTTTATGCAGAATATTTAAAGCAGATTTAGGTAATAATTTATATAATTCTGGGATAATGCCATCATTCCCGGGGGCTTTGTGTAATTTAAGTTTTGTTATCTGGTTTTGTATATCTTGTAAAGAAATAGGTTTATCTATATTATTAGTTTGATCTCTTGATAATCTATATTTAGTATACTTTGTTATAAATGTCTTAATCAAATCCTTTGAATCCATTATCTGGGAGTTCTGATTTATCTTATGAAAGAATTCTTTGAATTCCAGTAAAATATTGTGTATATTAGACACAAGTTTCTTCTTTTTGGGGGAATAGATCTCCTTAATATGATTAAATTTATTAAGTCTTTTTGTTTTATTTGCTAAGATATTTAAAGATCTAGGGTTCATTGAAAAGGTTATGAATTTAAATTTATCTATTCTGATTTTTATTTTATGGTTTAAGATCTCCAGGTATTTTGTATTTAGTTTACTTATTTCTTTCTCTTTATTTTGTCTATCAGTATTACTATCTAAATTAAGTTTTAGCTTGTCTAATTTACCTTGTAGATCTAATAATTCTTTGTCCCAGGATTTCCTTTTATTATTATACCAAGAGAAAATTCTCCCATATAAGAAGGCTTTTTTAATGCATCCCAAATATAAACTTCTGAAACATTATTAATATTATTTAATGTAATAAAGTCTTGTATCTCTAAGAGTAAAAATTCTTTAAATTCTTTTAAATTAGTTATGTATGCTGGTATTTTTTTAATCATAACAGTGTGGTTTGTTTTGATTAGTAGTTCAAAAGTTATTGAGTTGTGATCAGATAAGGGACATGAAACAACCTTTACTTTAATTAAATCATCTGTTAATTCTTTTGATATTAGAATTCTATCTATTCTGGAGTTTGTTTTATGTCTATGGGAATAGTGAGTGAATGGAAGTGACTCTACATCTGCAAAGTTATTTATATCTTTTAAAATAAATCATTGCATAAAGTCCAATAATAATTTAGCTGAAGTTGAAATTTTTCTTTTTGCTGAGGAGTTAGTATCTACTTCACTTAATATACAATTAAAATCACCTGCTATAATTAAATTACCTTTAGCAAGACTAACTATTTTATTTAAATGCAATTTGACAGTGTTTGAACCAATACCTGGAATCCAATAAATGTTTATTAAAGTATATATTTTTTTATTTAGTTATATTGTGACTGAGCAAAACATACCTTTGTTATCTTTGTATATTTCTAGTATTTTAGGCATAGGGAGTGTTTTATTCCATAAAATAGCTACTCCTCTTTTCTTTTCACTATGTTCTGAACTTGTTAAGATTGAATAATATCTGGTATTTAACTTATCAATATCTGTGGATATTAGATGTGTTTCTTGTAAAAAAACAAGATGTGATTTATGTATTTTAAGATATTTGAGCAAGCTTCCTCTCTTGCAAGGATTATTTAGACCATCAATATTTATTGAAATACCCTTTAAAAGAAACATTTATATTGTGTGTTATAAATATATATAAGGTAAATCACTTGTATTCCTCTCTGGTAAGCACTAATGCTAGAAAACTTACATATCAAATCATAGACATATTGAAGAGTCTCAAAATATGTTGCTATTGTGAACGTCATAAAAAAAATAACATAACATTGTAACAAAACATCAATATAACAAGTCTACCAAAACCCTTGCTGGAGTTATATACTCCTAATTCGAGTAGCATATACCACTCAAATTATCCTCCTAACAAATAGCAACAATAACTCAGCTATTGTCAAAAAGTGTTATATTCTGTAAGAAAGAGAAAAAAATATATATATTCTTCACTGTTTCCTTCCCTCTATCCCCCTTTCCCTTTTAAACTATTCATTAAATTACTATTACATTTAATATAATATATCCAATTACTATATCTGTGCTTGAAGTTCAATTATTGTTAAGCAATTACAACAGACAGGAAACATAATTAAAACTATTCATAAACTGTTTTACAATCATAGAATTACAGATAGGATTGTCATAAACATATGCTGGCATTTCTTTTTCTTATATGACATTTAGTAATTTTGTATATATGAAGTTTATGTGAAATACATTAACAATCAATGAATGTTTCATAGTATGTATTTATGTTATTTAGTATACTTTAGCACTGTATATAAAGTTATGATATAGTGTAGTTTTTATATTAACTATATTTACAAATGCAGGTATGGGATTACAAAATTAAGATTATTGTGTATTAATATGTTTTATGTATGTGTTTATATGTATGAAAGTGTTTAAACTGTTTATTTGTGTTTATATACTTATTTGCGGTGAAACCGCGGTTCAACATTCTAAAAAGACAGTGCGACTATCCCATAAGGTTAAAGTTCATAAACATTGTGTCGCACAGTCAGGAATGATGACATCAGGATATTTCTTCTTCCTATAATGAATGGAGCCTCTCGAGCTGGATTTCAAAGCTGTTCTGAGTAAAGCAGGAACAAATAATGCTTGAATTATTTTTTTTTAGTCTCTTGAGTCCACGTGAAACAACTGTCAAAACTGGTATGTGAAAAAAAAAAGCTGGAAAGTGCACGAGTCTCTCAGGGGTTATCAACAAGATATTAAAATGTAGATGCATCATTTAATGACTATACGCGTATTGTATGTTCAATCACTAAAGTAATAATTATTAAACAGAAGCAGTCCCATTAATCTTGCATAGATATTAGTAATACATTAGATTCAGAATGCTTTCTACATACATCCTAGCCCTGAAAGCTTAACATTATTCATAATTACATTAACGTCAACATTCAGATCTCTCTATTTCATACAAGATCATATGAACAGCTTTCATTTCCCCTTGTCTTTCATTTAAACCAGAAGAACATTTTCAATAGTATTCTTATTAAATTTTTAAATGCATTCAACATACATTACCACATTTATGCTAACAGTATGTAGTACATGAAAACACATACATATTTAGTACAGTAAAAAAAGAAAAAAAGGAGAAGAGAATATTACACTTACATGTGATTGCAACTGTGAATTTACTTTAAAGTCTTATGTTTAGATTTAAAGTTTCATATTAATGGAGCAAATCCTTATTTCTTTAGCTTCTTTTTTTTTGACTGACTTCCAGTTGTCATTTTCAGCTAATCTTTTAAGACTTGCACTTGCCCATTCCATATCTTCTAGCTTTTCAATTATTTTGTTAGCGTTAACAAAATTAAGGGCTGTATCTAAATCATCAAAAGTTTTGATACCATCCTGTAGAAAAATTTTTAATCTGGCTGGGAATAAAAGATGAGTTTTTATTTGTGCCTTTTTGAGTTGTTTGATTAAAGGTAGGAAAAGTTTTCTTTTTGCTATTACTGTTGAAGAGTAATCATTATCAAAACGAATGATGTCATTTAATTTAATAGGAGCTTTTGCCCAAGCTGTTTTTAGCACTAGTTCTTTGCCATATGAAGATAAAAAATTTACAATTACAGACTTAGGAGAGTTATTCTTACTTGTTTAGATGAAGCAAAAGATCTGTGTGCTCTTTCAATACCATATGACAAGGCTTCTGGTAGGTCTAGTACTTCTTGTATCCACATTGTCAAGAACTGTGACAGATTGTTTCCCTCTGTGTTTTCTGGTAAGCCAAATATTCTAATGTTGTTTCTTCGAGACCGGTTTTCTAAATCATCCACTTTGGATTGTAGGTATGTATTTTGCTTTATTAGAAAGTCTATATTATTCTCATCTTTATGTACTCTACTGTCAATGTCATTTAGTGCTAATTCAATACCTGAAATTTGAGATATTTGTAACTGCAGATCTTCGTGTATCTTTTCCATCTGTTTAGTGCAGTCTTGTTTAAAGATATCAATCTTTAAATCCATTTTATCTATTTTGGTAGATAATTCTTGTAACAGTAATGAGTAAAGAATGTAAGTCCTTCTTTAGAGAAGATTCTTGATGTACTGCTTTTGATGTAGCCATTCTGTTGTCAGTGAAGATAGATATAGTATCCAAAGTATTCTTCACAGGAAAAAATCAAAATTTCTTCAGAATTTTTATATGTAGTCATAGAACTAGATGAGAGGAATTTATTACTGAAGACTGTAAGATCCTCCAATAAGATTTACTATAAAAATCCTATCATACAAATTTTAAACTGACAGAGCTGAAGAGAATTGCTGCTATGCAGAGTCCATCCTGGCCATGCCCCCCAGCAACCTCTCTTTTGACCACCACATTGCCACTGTGGTCAGAAAGTCCTTCTATGTGGCACATATGCCCTATATATATATATATATATATATATATATATATATATATATATATATATACATACATACATATATATACATACATATACAATGCCCCATTTGGCATTTACCTCACTAGACACCTGCAACAACTGGAGAGGCCGCAAAGTGCCTCACAAAGATGATCCTAGGCCTTAAACAGTTGTCCTATATGGTCAGACTCAAAAAACTCCAACTATTCTCTGTCTCATATCGCCTACTTAGAGGCGATCTCTGCTTGACTTACAAAGCCATGTCTGACTCAGCTCTGTTAGAAATGCTACATCTAAAGAAATCCCAATCCCTCTGCACCACACACTCCAGAGACCACAACCTCATTACTACAATCAACAGAACAAGCTGGAGGGACAGATTCATAATGCAGAGACTGCCCATGCTATGGAATAGACTTCCCATACATGTCAAACAGAGCACCTCACTAGCCCTCTTCAGGAGAAATCTTGATGAGTGGATGGGAAATAGAAAATTCACCCCGGGGATCACTCCAGTGGCTCTGCTCGACAGAGGTACTGGGAACTAATGTTGGGTTTCACATAAAGGCTCCAGGGCCATTAGCCTAGTACACACCTATGAACCGTATATATGTGTGTGTGTGTGTGTGTGTGTGTGTGTGTGTGTGTGTGTGTGTGTGTGTGTGTGTGTGTGTGTGTGTGTGTGTGTGTATGTGTGTGTGTACTGGTGAAGTAAGCATGTCAGAGGTGTGGGAATCCTACCCCAAGTAAAGCATTGGTTGTGTGGTCTACTGCAGTAAGAATGGTTCATTACTTTCTATGTAGCAGTTGTGAGAAGTTTATTTATTTTATGTTATTTTATTTTGACATTTGTTAACCGGGATATGTTTGACTGTGTTTGAGCCTTTTTTCAGGAGAGGCCCAGGGAGAAAAGCTCCAGCAAAGGAAAAATAATAATAAACAATAAAAAGAAAAAATATGTAGATATAAAAATAATAACGATAATGTTTTTAAAAAATATATATAATTGACAGGCATGGGCAGATTAAAGATAGTGTAGTTAAAAACATGGTCTGAGTATGAATGCAAGATTTAGAAGTGAAGTAGAAAGACAGGGAAAATGGTCAGGGAGAATTGTAAGGTTAGCAATAAGTTACAGCAGCAGAAAGGTTTCCAGGGAGAGCAGAGCTGTCTGCAGAGTTGTTGTAAAAGTAGATAGGAGGAGTTGAGGCGAAGAAAAAAAGGATGTAGGTGGTGGAAAAGTAGAAAAAAGGATGGTAGTAGATGGGAAGAGTGGTGGGACATGGAAGAGGGAGGATGTCTAGCTGAGTGGTGGAAGGGGGGATAGTGGAAGATTAGGAGTGAGCATGGGGAAGTGTGTGGCATAAAAGAAAGTGAAAACAGCGGGTAAAGGGGTAGAAGGGGCTTAGGGAGTGGAAAGTAGAGGGGGAGGTAGAGAGGTGTGGTAGGTGGGTGGTAGGTTAGTAGGAGGTAAGACAGCAACAGAGCCAGGAGTTAAGGAGTTTTTCCCAGAAGGCTTTCCTGAAGCTGAGAGTGTTTAGGATGGATGGGATGGCTAGAGGTATTTTGTTCCAGCTTAGAGCAACAGTATAGCTGTAAAGGGAATGACCTAGGAATTTTTTAGTCTTGCAGATTTCTAACAGAAGTTGGTCAGAGCTATCGAGTGAGCAATAGGCCATATAGAAAGTGAGGAGTGGAGCAATGGCAGGACAGGCAGTAGGTTTATTTATTATGAAGTGACAGAGGAGAAGTTGAGAGAGGCGGAGCTGGTGAGGTAGCACAAGTCAGTTGAGGATTTTTAACGATATGCAGTGGTGTGAGTTATAAGGTTGGTTAGCAGCAAATCTAACAATTTTAATGTATTAGAATGTTATTGTTATGTAGTAGAACATTACTCTGGAATCTGGAACTTTAACGATTCTTAGAGAGGTTTTTTTTTTTAATGATCATTGCATGAAAAGTAGCCGTGAAGCACTCTGTCTTAAAGGAATATTGGAGTGCTTTTTCGACGGGTGAAGGTTTGATGGTTTTCCAGTGTCAATCAGTGCCTTTGCAATGCATAGCTATCAACAAACTGAGTGTAACAGTTGTGTGTGACTGATGACTGTATCTGTAAAGATTGTGTGTGTGCGTGTGTGTGTGTGTGTGTGTGTGTGTGTGTGTGTGTGTGTGTGTGTGTGTGTGTGTGTGTGTGTGTGTGTGTGTGTGTGGTATACATAAAGAGATATTTTATCAGTACATAGAATATATATCTTAAGTATCAAAATAGACATGACAGTACATTAAGGATGCACAGACTGACTTTTACAAAAACAATCAGCATAAAAATCAAGCATAAAATAGCATAAAGTCTTGTGTGACTCCTATCAGCACTGAATATATAAAGAAGCCATCCCACAATAAACAGAATAAAACTGTGTGAGCAAATTCTAGAGAAAAGGCATCCTCCTATACATAAAGGAAAGCTGTAGCAAATGTAGAAACTCCTGATCGTGCGAGTAAAATGTGTGATACTAGAAAAAAATAAATGTCCGCTGAATTAGTTGAATACTGGACAATATATGTTGAGTGCTAGGATTAGTGTTTGATGGTAAATTATGTAAATAATGGTAAAAGACTACCTACTTAGTATAAGTGGAGGAAAAACTCTGATTTATTAATACATCTCTTATCCCCTTTTTATCTTTGTATGTAAAAAATGGGTAAAATGAGTTGCAACACATGTTTGTGCACTGCAAAGCGTCAGTTAATATTAATTTACATCCTAAGGTATAATTCAGCTGTGTGAAATATTACCCATTCCCTTAGTGTAAGATGATTTTGATAACAAAAATTAATAAAGTAACTCATAATATGCAATGGCTCAGAGGTATGGCTTGCAGCATGGTCTAATAGCACCAGGAAAGCTATCAAATAAGAACTGCAGTAATAGTATCTATTTACATAAATATTTATCATATAAGCAAGCGCTGATAGCTGAGCAATCTAGAATGTACAGAATGGAACAGCAAGAAGGAACAAAAAAGGTAAATATATGGCTGAAGATAAAACGTTATTAAAACTCTGCTACTGGGTTGAAATGTAGGTGTTTCACTGAAAGAGATTTTTATGTGTACTAAGAAATGATCATATTCAAATGTTCATAGATTAGTACTAAGCTAATTGCCCTTGTGAGCCATTTTAAGCCTAGCCAATTATCCCTAGTGAGACTCAAACCCTGCACTTTGTGTTTATAAGGCAAACACCTTAACCATTAGGCCACCCTCCCAACCAATTTGTGTTTGCTTTCAAAAGAGGCTTAGGACTTAGTGACTGGCTGTACTGTCCTTGTACCACCATGGCCAGCCACTTCCTAGAGTGCATGAATGTATATCTAAAATGAGACAAGTGCAAATCGATTTCCATTCAGTCAGTGGTGGGCCATAGTGATGAAAGGATAGCAGTACCAGTAATCCATACACATAACACAGCATGGCCATCTGCACTAGGAAAAAAAAAACTCTTCCAAAAGATGTACAGCTGTCTGCATGAAGTTTGTCAGTCTTTACTATACTAACCAATGGAAGACAAGGTACATTTCTATACTGGCCAAGTCAACAGACTTCACATAAGTTGATGCATAGCTATGTCAGATCATCCTGTGGTGCTAAAAAATTTTATTGATGTACAACCAGACATAACCTAAACCTGCTGATAGCAGCTGCATCTTCCCCACACCTGTATGACAAGATACGGCATATAGAGTTACCATATCATAATACCACAAACAACAGATTTTTGAAGTTCTCTTTGGACTAGACTTAGAATTACATTTCAGGAGTCACTTATTAAGTAATTGGCCTAGTATGCATTAGTAATATTAGAAAGAGACAATATTGTATTACAATTCAGCAAGTTTTTCAGTCTAAGAAGGCAAATGTTGTAATGTGATATTCAGAAACTTGATTTGTCAGGACTAAGAAAGGAACTGATGTAGTGTGTCATGATAATATCTTACTAAGATAACACATATTAAAGAAAATTTCCGGAAATATCTCTGATGCTATGGTATATGTGTATTATGTGGCATGCTGAGCCTCAGCCCTTTGAAAACTATTTGGTTGAGATTATACCACTAGGCAGACAACCTGGTGAAGATTTTATAATATACAACAAGGTCTGATGACTTTGGATTTAATTATATTAACTATAGGGGTACTGGGAGTTTAACTCCCTAAATAGAGATGTGGCTGTTTAGCCCATACGTAAAAAATCTTTGATAGACTATGTGTTAGGTTTTTCAGGCTGTGCTGACCTGGTTTTGCTATGTCGAAGGATGGTGTATTGTCTTGTATTTTTTCTTTTGTCTTGTATTCTTAAACTGAATATCTTTATTTGTTAATGTTTTGCACTTTAAACTGAATGTCTTGCATTCTTAAGCTGAACTTGCATGCTGTCCCCTTGAAGTCTTAGAAAGCATTAATTAATAAGAAAGTTTTATAAGGTTAATGTTCCATATATAAAAGATGTATGCATAATCCCTGCCTTAGATACAATATCAAATTTGATTCTGCTAATAAAACCACTAGCCTGTATCTTTCCTCAGTCCTAGACATTTAATTATCATTCATGACTGTAGTATGTGCATCTGTGAGGGTGTGGGTCCTACAATGGCAAATTATACTTAGCTATCACTAGACTACCTACACCCCAAATGGATGGAGGAAAAGAATAAGGTCTTCTTTTCAGCATCTTCACCTCAAATCCATTATCTCCCTTCTTATTAAAACTCAGAATAGTGTTCAAACAGCACCGAGTGTCAAGCTGTAGGTCTCTTCCTTGATACCTTGTGACTACCTGCTCTCACCTTGGAATAAAGCCAATATAGTTGTACAGGTGACATTGTGGGGTTAATGTAGTACTGGTGAGTCAGATTTCATATTGATCCTAGACAGTAAGGTCAGTCTGCTGATGGCATTCGAATTGCAGTAGTTGTTAAGTACCAACCAACAACTCATAGCAAAGGGTCATTTGGGTTCAGTGCAACAGAGTGAAAGTTTATGCATATTTGTATGGAGAAATCTTGGAATACCATAGGTTTTTGAAGGAGAACTCCTGAAGTAAACAAATAAAGGAAATGGCCCATCCATTAATCCTGTAATTTTCTCATGATTCACATTTTCCTTTACAGGGTTGCTGGGAAGTCAGAGCCTATCCTGGCAGCCAGTGGGCATGAAACTTTGAAGCTTGTTTGAGACAGGACTCCAGTTTGTCACAGGGTGAACATGTACGTTACACACACAGACAGACAGGCAGACACACACACACACACACACACACACACACACACACACACATGCATGCAAGCAGACACGCATGCGCGTGCGCTCGCATGCACACATAGACACTCTCAGGCAATTTGGAGGGTCACCAATCAACCTAGAAAGCAGTCAAAGTATTATAAGCACCCTTGTGATGGTGAATCATTGGGGTGTAATGTGAGAGGACAGTGGCAAAGCCCAGCTGAACTATAGGATACATTGACAGCTTTGTGGATTGTAGGAATGCAGATGTCACCCACCCCATACATAGAACAACAGTGAGGCCTTAGTTTGAATATTGTATTTAGTTCTAGAAGCCATATCAGAAGAGGAATGTCAAGTTGGTCAAGAATGTACAATGAAGGATAAATCAGATAGTAAGGAAAAAAGGATCTAGAAAGCAAAGAACAACAGCCAGGCTAGTATAGCTATGATGGGTGAGGGGTGAGGCAAAAACATTTGTAAGTGATGTAGAGGAGTTTACAAATTATATCAGTTAATGTTGTTTCACAGAGAGGATGACATAAATTGCTAGAAATGGTGATGGAATGTAGATGTGCAGAATGTCTTACAAGTGATTTCTCCGGTATTTTGTTATAATTTACACCATATCATGTGATGCCTATAACCGTAGATTTTTTTTTTTGGAAAAATAAAAATCTGATGTTTAGTAAAATCTTTCATAGTTTTTCTGTTTCAGCAAATGTAGAACTAAAGTATTTTCTTCTGCTTTTGGAAGTCTACTTTATGCATATGATGTAAGTAAAGGAAGGACATGTGGGTACTGTCTGTTAACATCTACTGGGTTATAATTTATATGCTTTATTGTGTACATTGTTAAACCAAAATGAAAGCTGTGACCTGGACCCTGAGCCACTCTTATGTTCGACCAAGTGAAAAAGCCAAGTAGTTCATAGGTTCATAGATTAGTACTAGGCTAACTGCCCTTGCGAGCCATTTTAAGGCTAGCCAATTATCCCTTGTGAGACTCAAACCCTGCACCTTGTGTTTGTAAGGCAAACACCTTAACTATTAGGCCACCCTCATAAAATTAGAACTCTTTATTGGCATAAGAACAGTAAAAAATAAGCGCTTTTGTTTAAACCAGTGTTAAACTTCATCAGACATAGTATTAATTACATCCTTCCTTTAAATATCAACATCTTGCACTTAATCATATGTAATTCAGTTTACATCAACACCTCCTAGCCCTGTTTTAAGGTTGCACTAATAATATTATACTACCTATAAAGTCAACTTATAAAAAAAACATATACTTATGTTATAAAAACAAAATATATGTATATGAACATTGTATTCAGCATTGAAAAATGTATTATATGTATTATATGTATATCTAAAAATGTGTGTTGTAAAAAAAGTATATATATTTTTATAACATAAGTATAGTTTAACACTGGTTTAAACGAAAGCACTTACTTTTTACTGTTTTTATGCCAATAAAGAGTTTGGAATTTACACTACTTGGCTTTTTCACTTGGTCGAACATAAGAGTGGCTCAGGGTACAGGTCACAGCTTTCGTTTTGGTTTAATTTTGTTTGCTTTTGTGTTGTTTACAATTATGTACATTGCGTTCAGTTTTGTAATTAAATAGAAGTATTGATCATCTAACAGTGTTCTGGGTAGATGAGCAATGCCTCTGATTAATTGCAAAATTAAGCATTATTCAAATAATAAATATTCCCAAAACTAAAGGCAGATAATAAGGGATTTCTCATTGACTTTAATAGAGAGCATTTCAGTATTCTCCTAGCACTTTGCTCATTAAAGTTAGGTTCCATTTCAAAAGCATAAACAAATGCTTTAGTTCTGCATTTGGTTCTGTTTTAAAAGCATAAAGAAATGCTTTGCTTCTGCATTTGCTTAAACAGATATATGTTCTCAACCATCTAGCAGTATACAGATATGTACTTCTTTACTTAGAAGCGACATAGCCCTATGCCCTATGACTAGATAAACTGCAGACTAGGAAGGTTGGTTTGAAGTTTACATTCCCTTCCTAGTTCTCATTTCCATGTACTTATATGCTACATTTGGAAATATGGATTGGCTCTGGTTACCCTTCCAGTTTACGTAATTTTGCCTTTCATTTCATTACTACTTGACTAGATACAGGTAATTGATGCCAGCACAGCCAATGAGTAAATTGCTACCTGCAGTGAAACAACCTAAGTTCCAGCATGGACTTAAGAGACTGGCATGATGATCAGGTTGGAAAGGACTACGCATCCAGCAACAGTGCTCCTTAAGGAGAGACAGGGGTGGTAATTTGTAGTGAAATCTGAAGCTGCCACTCATCATGTTTATTTGTTTGGGAAGAGATCAGATAATAGAGTACTTGCCTGCTCCACCTCAACCTGCTAGGTGATAAAAAAATCAAGGTGGATCTACTATATCCAGTTCTCTGTGGTGAATACCTACAACAAAATGATTTCCATTATCTCTGCTCAGTATTCGTACCAAAGGTGGAACATCTGAAATGATTTCCATTATCACTGCTCAGCATTCCTACCCAAAGGTGAAACATCTGAAATGATTTCCATTATCACTGCTCAGCATTTTTACCCAAAGGTGGAACATCTGAAATGATTTCCATTATCACTGCTCAGCATTTCTACCCAAAGGTGGAACATCTGAAATGAATTCTATTATCACTGCTCAGCATTCCTACCCAAAGGTAGAACATCTGAAATGATTTCCATTATCACTGCTCAGCATTCCTACCCAAAGGTGGAACATCTGAAATGATTTCCATTATCACTGCTCAGCATTCCTACCCAAAGGTGGAACATCTGAAATGATTTCCATTATTATTGCTCAGAATTCCTGCTCAAAGGTGGAACATCTGAAATGATTTCCATTATCACTGCTCAGCATTCCTACCCAAAGATGGAACATCTGAAATGATTTCCATTATCACTGCTCAGCATTCCTACCCAAAGGTGGAACATCTGAAATTATTTCCATTATCACTGCTCAGCATTCCTGCCCAAAGGTGGAAAATCTGAAATGATTTCCATTATCACTGTTCAGAATTTATACCCAAAGGTGGAACATCTGAAATGATTTCCATTATCGCTGCTCAGAATTCGTACCCAAAAATGAATATCTGAAATGATTTCCATTATTACTGCTCAGAATTCGTACCCAAAGGTGGAACATCTGAAATTATTTCCATTATCACTGCTCAGCATTCCTACCCAAAGGTAGAACATTTGAAATGATTTCCATTATCACTGTTCAGAATTCGTATCCAAAAATGGAACATCTGAAATGATTTCCATTATCACTGCTCAGCATTCCTACCCAAAGTTAGAACATCTGAAATGATTTCCATTATCACTGCTCAGAATTCATACCCAAAGGTGAAACATCTGAAATGATTTCCATTATTATTGCTCAGAATTCATACCCAAAGGTGGAACATCTGAAATGATTTCCATTATCTCGGCTCAGAATTCGTACCCAAAGGTGGAACATCTGAAATGATTTCTATTATTACTGCTCAGCATTCCTGCCAAAAGGTGGAACATCTGAAATGATTTCCATTATCACTGCTCAGCATTCCTGCCAAAAGGTGGAACATCTGAAATGATTTCCATTATCACTGCTCAGCATTCCTACCCAAAGGTGGAACATCTGAAATGATTTCCATTATTACTGCTCAGAATTCCTGCCCAAAGGTGGAACATCTGAAATGATTTCCATTATCACTGCTCAGCATTCCTACCCAAAGGTGGAACATCTGAAATTATTTCCATTATCACTGCTCAGCATTCCTGCCCAAAGGTGGAACATCTGAAATGATTTCCATTATCACTGCTCAGTATTCCTACCCAAAGATGGAACATCTGAAATGATTTCCGTTATCACTGCTCAGCATTCCTACCCAAAGGTGGAACATCTGAAATTATTTCCATTATCACTGCTCAGCATTCCTACCCAAAGGTGGAACATCTGAAATGATTTCCATTATCACTGCTCAGCATTCCTACCCAAAGGTGGAACATCTGAAATGATTTCCATTATCACTGCTCAGTATTCCTACCCAAAGATGGAACATCTGAAATGATTTCCATTATCACTGCTCAGCATTCCTACCCAAAGGTGGAACATCTGAAATTATTTCCATTATCACTGCTCAGCATTCCTACCCAAAGGTGGAACATCTGAAAAGATTTCCATTATCACTGCTCAGCATTCCTACCCAAAGTTGGAACATCTGAAATTATTTCCATTATCACTGCTCAGCATTCCTACCCAAAGGTAGAACATCTGAAATGATTTCCATTATCACTGCTCAGAATTCCTGCCCAAAGGTAGAACATCTGAAATGATTTACATTATCACTGCTCAGCATTCCTACCCAAAGATGGAACATCTGAAATTATTTCCATTATTACTGCTCAGAATTCGTACCCAAAGGTGGAATATCTGAAATGATTTCCATTATTATTGCTCAGAATTCCTGCTCAAAGGTGGAACATCTGAAGTGATTTCCATTATCACTTCTCAGAATTCGTACCCAAAGGTGGAACATCTGAAATGATTTCCATTATCAGCGCTCAGAATTCGTACCCAAAGGTGGAACATCTGAAATGATTTCCATAATCACTGCTCAGCATTCCTACCCAAAGGTGGAACATCTGAAATGATTTCCATTATCACTGCTCAGCATTTTTACCCAAAGGTGGAACATCTGAAATGATTTCCATTATTACTGCTCAACATTCCTGCCCAAAGGTGGAACATCTGAAATGATTTCCATTATCACTGCTCAGCATTTTTACCCAAAGGTGGAACATCTGAAATGATTTTCATTATCACTGCTCAGCATTCCAATCCAAAGGTGGAACATCTGAAATGATTTCCATTATTACTGCTCAGAATTCCTGCCCAAAGATGGAACATCTGAAATGATTTCCATTATCACTGCTCAACATTCCTGCCCAAAGTTGGAACATCTGAAATGATTTCCATTATCATTGCTCAGAATTCGTACCCAAAGGTAGAACATCTGAAGTGATTTCCATTATCACTGCTCAGAATTCGTACCCAAAGGTAGAACATCTGAAATGATTGCTGGGTCTGGGATAGTGCAGATAATATGAGGCATATGATAGTACTTTTAGAATATCAAAAAAACAATTCTGAAATTAGATTCCTTGGTGCAAACTGTATAAATCTGCAAATACTAAAACAAAATGCAGAACACTATTTCCAAGAATACAGCTTCATTAATATATACATTATTAAAACTTACACTAGCAAATGGTTAAGCACTTTAGACTTAAGACATGTAGGTTCTTCATTAGACAATGAGAAATTGAACTGAATCGCATTTTAATCATGCTGAAGAATGTCACATGATATAAAAAATACCAATGAAGTCCCAAGACAAATTTTCAAAGCTGCTGTAATGAGAATAACTGGCTTAAAGTTGTTTAAAATGCTAAGTAATCAACTTATAATTAACTGCTTCAATGATGCCTGGCTTTTAGTAAGCAGCTAATTAAACCTGCCAGTGGGCACTCTGTATTTTGTTTTGATTATTGCAAATAGAAGAGGCATTTTGCATTGTTGTATACTTTACAACAACAGCAACAACAAACAGGGCAACCAAATATTTCAGAGGTGTTAGATAACATGGATGTTGTGATTGCTCAAATATAAAATTGTAGGTTCCCATGTGAACGTCTTATTTGAAAATGTCAGGAAAATGAAAATAATCAGAAAATGATACTGTCCCTAAGTGGAAAAAGCAAAGGACATATAAATACTTTACTTAATATATGTGCCTTCTTCTACCCTTAAATACTTTCTTCACTTTAAAGCATCTAAAGGCATCATGCAGCTACTTCTTTAACTTGCTACACAAAACATGGTTGCCTGAACTTAACTGTGTGTGTGTGTGTGTGTGTGTGTGTGTGTGTGTGTGTGTGTGTGTGTGTGTGTGTGTGTGTGTGTGTGTGTGTGTATTAACCAAGTAGACCTATTAAGGACCTATTAAGGGCACTCTGGTTAAGTAACTTACTTTGTGTCACTGAGCAGGCAAATGGAAAATGAACAAATAATACCCAGAATATAAAGGATGAAGGCAGATCAGAACTTTTATCCTCTGTAGAATAGCCTGTATATACAGCTTACAGTGTTCAAAAAAATATCTGAGCATGCCCACATACCCACAACATATGTTACACGATCTCCCGATATTGACAGGCATTGTTGTGATTATTTTCAGTGTCGTGTTGGTATGTTTCCCCTGGGTTCAAAGCTCTACTCCTACTTAGTTTTATATTCCTGTACACAATGTCAGAGCTACTGATACTTTATCCATTCTACTCCCACTGGCCAGTACTTTCTATTATGCTTTGTGGAAATGTATATAATTTTCTGGGGTATGAATACAAAATATTTTTGCAAGATATAGATATTACAGTTATCTATTTTACAAGCATTATCTGAGGTAAACAAATACAAAGTATTGTTTCAAACAGACTGATAACCTTATAAGTAGCACAGACAGTATCTACAGTGTTGCATAAAACAGTTTAACAATGCAATAAAAGACCAAAACTTCAGGCAGTAAGATATAATTATTTACTGTTTTATTTTTCATTTAGTTGACTAGGTCATCTTACTAGGAAGTAGGAAATAAAATTCCTTTAAAAGATATGACCCAGAAAGTGAAGCATTTTCACATAGTATGTTAAAAAAAGGTTTCACATACCAGATTATATTCTTTACACAATGGTGTACAGACATATCGCATGCTGAAAGCAAAGATCCTAGAGGAGTATGTTAAATATAATTATAGGCTATTGCAAACCAACACCACCCCAGTACTTACAGCGCCACATTAGAGACATTTATGGAATACCATAGATTCCAGTTAATTTCATGAAATAAGCATGTGGGATATGAGTAGAAATGTGCATATGTGAACACAAAGCTTCCCTAAGAGAATAAGGCAAAATAGGTGTAAAGCACTTTTAAAGCTGCATTTGTAAAAATAGATACTAAATGCATACAGACCAAATGTAGCTGAGCTGCTGTTAGGTGGGCACCAGCATTAAAAACAAGTGGTAATTCATTGATTGAGGTGTAACTTCAAAGTCATTTCTTCATGCTGTCTGCACACCATCCCTTACCCCAAGCCACAGCATGATTGCACAGTCAAGGAATATTTATATCTTTGTGACAATAGGTCTCATGGGCAGTGCCTTCTTTGGACTGATGCCTTGTGAATGGTTAGCCACCTTGAGGGATTTGTTAGCTAAGGAATATGTAGCCATGGGCAATAATGCCCAGTAAAAAAAGCAGCATTGAAATTGTATCCAGCTAAAGATGAGTGAACAACAAAGATGGAAGCACAGACTCAAATTCAGTACAGTGATCATTATTTCCACCACTTACTGTTATTTTAGCACTAAGATTAAATATTGGATGACCTAATGACAGGCCAGGCAAACCTCCCAAACTTTCTTCTTCAAACTTTGTGACATACAGAACATGCCAAGTGAGGAAAACGTATAACACATGATCAGATGTAAAGACCTGAAGTATAAAATACAGTGAAATCAATTAAATTAATATCTGTGTTTGTGAACTACAGAGCATTGATCATTATGAAAATGTACTCCAGAATATTGCTTTGGCAGAGGGAAATGTTGCCTTCTTTTTAGAACAGTGTGATTTTAAGCACTAAAATGAGTGCTATGCCTCCTAATGTGGGATAGCTGAAAGGTAGGAAGCGAGGCTGTTAACTCTGCTGTTAAATGTCAGACTGAGTCCCTGCTACTACCGCTGCTCTCTGGTACTGTACTGCTTTGGAGAATCCTCAAAGAAGAAATCATCTTTAAAGCCTCTTCCGATAAGTTTCTCCACAGAGACCCCTCCCCCCAACACACACACACACACACACACACACACACACACACACACACACACACACACACACACGCATACATTCATACACACAGAAACTATTGAAAACACAATTATCACTGATGGGTAGTACTTTCAGTCTTTTAACTTTAGCTTAATGAGGTGCTAATCTTAGCTTCTGATAGTGTCTCCTTAATCTCATTCAAGGCTGCCTTCTAAATTCCTGCTGTTCATCTGAGGCCACATGAAGCAGATATATTTAAGCAGACAGAATGGCTGGTAGGGTGGTAGGATTTGTGCATATATGTGAGTGTTTTGTGTTTTGTTTGTTCTAATAAGTGTAAAGGACAAGGAAGAAAGCTATTTGGTCTTAGGGTGTCTGTGACCTCCAGTTTTCAGCAAAATGCACCAGTTTAAGAATTTGTGGTTAACTTTACCCTCCAATACTGCACTAGTTAAAGGGTTTGCATTACATTTTCCTTACAAGTCTTTGCACCTTAACTCTTCAAAAGAGTGACTTTACTAGTTTTCCTCCACTGCTCAGCCTTTAATTGGCTGGCATCACTTGACAAGCATTCTTACAGAACAACATTTTTGCTGCACTTCTCGCACAGTCATTTGCTCTTGTGTATTGTATGTCATTCCATGATGTATGTAAACAGAATCAGAATTCATATTTTGTTTTTACCCATGCTGTTTCTCCAAAATACTTGATGAGAAAAGACTGAGAAAAAGAGCTGTTATGGAGGCTGTGCAATGATTATAACCACGCAATAAGCACCGAGTACATAACTTAAAGTGGCAAGTAGCAAGCCTGAATGAAAAACAAAATCAAGGCAACAGTTGAATGTTCACAGTGGAACTGCACACCTATAGTCTAAAAGCAAGCAAGACTTACGGGCAAATGTTTTTCAGTGTGCATGTGGTGAGTGGGGCTGGAATGACTGGTCTTAGGTTCATAGGCTAAAAGGTTCATACTAGGCAATCTGGCCTTGTGGACCATTCGAAGCCTAGCCAAATTTCTTAACCCATATGATGTTTCGATTAGCCTTACCTCTTCATGGACTAGAGTCATATTATACATAGTGAAACTTACTGGGATAATACCATAGGTATTTAAAAGGCTCCAAGTGTGGTATATATCATTTAGTAGCTGCCTTTGTCCATTAGTAGGGTAGAGAACAGCTCTGGGGTAAATTTCCTATTTTCCATCCTTGATCCAAGTTACGCTTGAATACAGAGAGGGATGAACTTTGTTTTACATGGATGGGAAGTCTATTCTAGAGCAGTGGTATCCTCTGCAAGATTCATAGATTGTTACTAGGCCTTTCTAAGCTTAGCCAAGTTTTCCTGAAAGAATAATGACATCCTCTGTCCAACTAGGACATTGAGAGGGAAGCATTTATAAGCTACCTCTGTCCATAAGGCCCATGGGTGCCAGGCCCAGTGTAAATTTCCTGTTCCCTACCCACTGGTCTAGGTTGCGTTTAAATTGGTTAATAGATGAATTTTAGCTTCACACAGATGGGAAGCCTGTTCCATAGGAGGGGCAGTGTCTGGGACACATATCTGTCTCTCCAGCATGTTCTGTTTAAGTCACAGACAAAATTCAGGTCCCTAGACCTTGTATTTCTGGTACTGTTTGACTTACGAATATGCAGGAGATTCATAAGTGTGGGGTTTGTGCATGCCTTGTAAGCCAGACATAGATCACCACTCATCAATCTATAGGAGACCGAATAGAGGGAAAGGGCTTTAAGGTACGCTGCATAAGGCAGGTTTGTTCTACCTTGTATTCTTTTTGCAAGAATTTTCTGACGTCACTCTAATTGCTGCATATACTTGGTCAGGTACATACCAAGTGAAGCATTGCACTCTACACTTATTTTGATAAGGGCAGCGTACAGTGGGATAATGACCTGTTTGGACCTAGATGCCATGCCCTTACTTTTAAGTTGTGTAACATAAAAGGATTTATTCAACAAAAATATAGCCAAAGATATACCTGTCTCTCCCCACTATTCTATTGATGTTGCAGAGATATTTAGATTCCTGTACCAAGAGCTGTTTAATTTGCTGATATGCACTAGGTCAGTCAGTGCTAGGTCAGAGGATGCCTTGTATGTCAGACACAGGTCAGCTTTTAGCAGTCTGTAAGAGACTGAGTACTGAGACAGGTTTTGAGACAGTCCTTGTATGACCAATTATTTTAACCAAGAATCCTTTTTGTAAGGTATCTCTGTGGGCATTACTGTTGTTGCATATGTTTGGATAGATGCATACAAAAGTGGGCATTATTCTCAATGATTGGCCTTATGAGGGCTGAACAGAGGGGGGAATGACATCCCTGGATCTAGAAGCAATCATCTTGTCAATAAGCCATGCAATACAGAGGGACTTCCTTACCACAGTGGACACATGTTGGTCGAAAGTTAGGTTGCTGTCTGCATAAATTCCCAATTCCTAAATGACTGGGTCAACTCTTAGAGCTGCATTCTTAATATGGTAGTTCTCTGACACTACCAGCTTACCAAAGGATACAATAATACATTTGTTGGCATTTAGCTTTAGTCCATAATTCTGGCACCAATTATTTATTTAGAAAAATCCTCCCTGCAGAATAGCCAAGACTTTTGGGGGTACTATAACTGCGTGCAACTTGCAGTCATCTGCAAATGTAGTCAGTCAGAGTCTTTCAGCATTATCTTAAACTGCAGACAAGTAAATCCCAAACAGGAGAAGTCTCAGCATTGAGACGTAGGTAGCTGGTCTTTTTGTGAAGGTAGTTTCCCCTATTTTGATCGTTTGCATTCTATCCATGAGCCAGTTGGTGATCCACTGAGTGATGTAGGGGTTTATTCCTAGTTTGCTTAACTTTTCTACTATGACTTAGTGGAGGGCTCTGCCAAATGCCTTGGGCAAGTTGTGGTAGGCTGGTGCACTGTTTTACCTTCATCCATTGCCTTTGTGACTCTTTCAAAGAAGTCCCCAGTTACAGTAAGTATGAGCTACCTTGTATGAATCCAAACTGAGATGGAGCCAGTGTTTGGAGGTTCCCTAGGTCCTTATTGTTTAACTCCATGATAATCCTTTCCATGACTTTACATATAAGGCTGGCCACACTTATGGGTCTGTAATGCCTGGATCAGTGGAGCCCTTCCTTATGCAGGGAGATGAATGCTGCTTTTCTCCACTTGCTTGTTACAAAGCCTGTGTTGAGGCTGAGGTTGAACAATGTTGTCAAGGTCTTAGCTAAATCATGCTTCCTGCTATTCAGGATGCATCTGGGAATATTGTCAAAACCAATTGATACAGTATTTTTAGCTTTAAAAAGAGCTTTTAGGCTTTTAGGACTTCATCATGTGTGATAGTTGGTGGGGGGAGTCAGTTTCAGTCATTCTGTATGGGATAGATGGAGTGGAGAGAAGAATAAAGTTTGAGTTGACTTTATCATAGGTTCATAGGCATGTACTAGGCTAATGGCCTTGGAGTCTTTACAAGCCTAGCCCATAGGATTACCCAGGCATCATGCCACCCGACCTTAGTTCCCAGTGCCTCTGTCAAGTAAAGCCACTGGAATGATCCCCAGGGTGAATTTCCTATTTCCCATCCACTCATCAAGATTTCTCTTGAAGAGGGCCAGTGAGGTGCTCTGCTTGACATGTATGAGAAGTCTATTCCATAGCATGGGAAGTCTCTGGGTTATGAACCTGTCACTCCAGCATGTTCTATTGATTGTGGTAATGAGGTTGAGGTCTCTGGAGTGTGTGGTGCGGAGGGATTGGGATTTCTTTAGATGTAGCATTTCTAACAGAGCTGGGTCAGACATGGCTTTGTAAGTCAAGCAGAGATCGCCTCTAAGTAGGCGATATGAGACAGAGAATAGCTGGAGTTTTTTAAGTCTGTCCATATAGGACAAATGTTTAAGGCCCAGGATACTCTTTGTGAGGTACTTTTGCGGCCTTTCCAGTTGTTGCTAGTGTTTAGTGAAGTACATGCCAAATGGGGCATCAGTAAGTAGGCTAGCTATATCTTCAGTTTCAGTGAAGGAAGCATCATTAAAAATCAGCTGACTGCATTACTGCATTGTGCTCTTGAGATTTTCGAACATAACTAAAACAGGTCTTGTGATTATCTTTAGCTTGGGTGGTTATCTTTGCCTCAAATGTGGTTTTGGTGGATTTATCTAGGCTCCTAATTTGATTGTTTTGTTTAATTTAATGATGACAGCCCTATTATTTTGGAAGTTTCTCTTCTTACTTGTGTCCAGTATTTTCTTTGTTTTACTGTATAGTTTGTTGATGTTATAGTTTCACCATTGAGGCTGTTTTTTGATACTCTCCTGTGCTTGTTTCTGGTGGGAACATACATGCAGCTGTTTACATGCTGGTACAGTTCAGTGGTGAACAGTTCTGCATAACCAGAAATTTATTGGTTTGATGGGAATTTGAAGCTTGCCAAAGTATCACTTAGGAATAGAAAATGTATCTTAGAAAAGTTTCTAAAGGTACCATGGGTGGAGGGGACCTGTAGTTTCATGTTCAGACCTAACAAAAGATGATAATATGCAGGGGATGATGTAAGATGCACAACCTAATGGCTGTTCTAAAGGCATGGAAGGCATTATAACCCCATGCAACCAGAGTACTCTCCTCTGCTTTAAACCAGGTCTCAGACACTACAAAGACGTCTATGTCTTCCAGAGTGAGGAGACTTGCTAGAGAGTGGAGGTTCTTGCTTAGGATCCTAGCATTGATCAGCAACACCTTCATGTTTTCTTCTGCTTGTTTTGATATGTTGGTAGGCTTCTTCAGTTGACATTGCTCAAAAAAGGCACTATAGTGGTGGAGAAGATCCTTGCCAATAAACAAAAACCTAGAGGTGACAGGTGCAGGCTATCCCTGGTGAAACAGTGAGGTCTGTTCAACAAATCCTCCCAGGCTGATAAATATTGCACTTCCTTAGAATGACACCAAAACCTAAGCCAGTTATTAAAATCAGTTATTACTTGCTGTTATTGTGGCGTCATTCTTGCAGAAGGTGGAGTGCTGCTCGATGCTAGAGTTATACTTGCCTGGGACATGTAGTCCAAGAGCTCCATCATATCACTGTTCATATTATCCAAGCAGGTACATCTCAAGTCATTGACACCCACTTGTACAATGACAGAGTCCTACCTGTATCTGTACCTGTCGTTGAAGGACTTCAGTGTATGAGTGATATGGTGCATCCTGGCACCAGACAAGCAACTAACTGTCACTCTTTCCTTGGTCAGTCTGGCAAGAGATACAGTCGCCAATGACTGGGATGTTTGATTGGGTAGATGCCTGCCTTATCAGCTCAACATTCATAACTTTGGTGATCCTAGCTCCATGTATGGTGGTGGGTTTTTGTAGATTTAGAGTTTTGCTGAGGGTATGCATCTGTTACATCTTAGAAGGCGTTGATGGTTAGGCAAGTTCATCTAAAAAACCTCAGCATATGATGGATTATGTGTGTGTTATGTTGGACATAGTGTGGTGTGTTATGCTGTGTGCTGTTGATGATACTGATGTCAGAGTTATCTATGCATGGGATTTTTGCCTTCAGTGATATTATATATGTGCATCTATCTCACACGCTACATTGTGTTGTTGGAGTAATAGGTGATTGTAAGTCATCATATGAAAATTTCTACATTGTCTCAAGATACCCATCTCAGTCAGGCTGGAGATGCTAGTCCATGGCTTTGTCAGGAAAAGATTTAGGGGGCAGGGATTTGCTTTTGGATGCAGGGGTCACTATAGGTACACTTGCTAATATGGCAAATACAGCACGAAGGTTGTATACATACCACTCAACTATCCATGATTTTGTCTCAAATGTCCCCGATTTTGACTCGAATTTTGGCTCTGTCCCTCTTAATCCCTCCTAAAACTAATGACTTTTGAAGGAAAGGTGGTGAATTACATTTATTGAATAATGAGAATAACTAAGAGTTATAGACGTCTTTTACTTCAGAAAGTGTATATTAATTCATATGTCAATATCTCAAGTTAATAGCACTAATATTTTAAAAGTGTCCCTGATTCTCTCTGATTTTTTTTGGATTTGTCCCTGATTCTATTGAAATTTGTCCCTGATTCTATTGAAATTTGTCCCTGACTGGTTGAGAGCTATGGCTGTACAAATAATCTGGCCTTGGTTTGGCTGCAGCACAAGGTATGTACTTATTCTTGGTGCAGGTTAGATAAACTTTACACCTAGGTAACTAAAGCTGTTGAGGTTTTACAGGCTTCTTGTAGGGAAAAGAGCTGTTGTGTTGGAAACCTACTGCAGTGTGAGTCATGTGATGTTTGGAATAGCTAGGGGCACCAAGATCGGCGCATCTCATATCTCTCAATTCAGGGTTTTCCACCCCTGTCATAGACTTGAATAAAATAACATAGGCAGGAGCAGCTCAGCACAAGTTATTGAAAACAAGTTTGAAAGGAATCAAATTAAAAAACAGCCAATAAATCACCCAGAGGAGACACAGGACCTATATCAAAGCACAGTTCTCTCACCAGTATGACTAAGTTACAAATATAGAGGCCAATGTAGGCAAGAAATGTAGGAGTTTTGCTTTTACAGTGGAGAGTAGGGAGTGTAATTACTTTAACAAAAATGGAAGGAGTTTCAGCGAAAACAATGCCTAATGTAGCAGTGGACTGGTAGACTGTAACAGTGCTGCAATTAAAGAACAGCAGCAGTTGTAACACACAGTAATCTCAGTAAGTGAAGCTTTTATCAGACAAATAAAGCAAAAAAAAAAACAATCTTATCAAACAGAAAATTTCAGTTTAAACAGTTGGATGCTCACAGTTCTTGCTGCAAAATCACAACAACATTGCCACTATTGCAACTATAATTACAAGATAATGGCATCAGGCCATTCAGAGATTACAAATGAATGCAGCAGTAGCCATGCCTTGTAACATCCTTTATCTGAGCCATTCAGTACAGCATCAGTGGATTATTTGGCTATGCTTTGGAAACACAGGGCTTAAGGCCAAGCCTGATGTTCATAAACATTAAGGGGCCTACAAAATATCCCAACTAGCATCCAAACATAAGGGTAAAAAGGTCACATATGCAAACCATTTAGTAAAAACTCCAAGAAAACACAACTACTATATAAAGTTTTCACTATGTAATCCTTAAAACTCTGATAGTCGTGACATGCCTACAGATAGTGGGGCTTGGCTTTAGTGACATGAATACACTAGTAAAGACTCAACAAGTGAAAAGTCATGACATTCAGAAGCCATGTAGCTGAAACATTGTTTATGTCCTTAAGGTGTCATTTGCATACATCCCATGGGCCTCCACTACAACATTAGGTTTAAGACGTTATACAGTGAAGACTCTAGCTTGGGTATTCCCTGGAATTTATATTTATATAGGTTACTGGCACTACATTCTCAAGGCAGTTGTAGAAGTAAAGAAAAGACAGTATAGGTGAATAGGTGATCAGAACTCTGCTGATTGCACAATACAGCCTTTTCCTGAGTGCGACTGCAGTATAGTTGGCGTATATATATATATATATATATATATATATATATATACATATACACCAGGGGTGTGGGTCGACACAGATGTTTTGTTTGTTTTGTTATTCAATCTTTTGAATGTCAGTGTTTTATTTTTGATGATTTGTGGATTGGTGTAATGACACTTCGATGAAATGTCATACACCCATATATACAGAGAGAGAGAGAGAGAGAATTCATCATGTTTTTAAGAAGAAACTGGTGCACGCAGAAAATAAAATATAGAAATGGATGTAAATGTGCAGACGCCACAAAGACAATGCCCAGTGGTCAGGACTGAAACCTGGATCTTAGCATTGCGAGAAGAGGTCTCAACCTGCAGATTACCTAATGCACTGAAAGATAAAAAAACAAAGAGAGTTGGAAACACCAAATTATTTATATACAGTTCAGCAAAACATCATTGTTTTTGGGACATGATGATTCCACATCTGGACAGAAAACCACAGAATAAAAAAAGAGTGTGCAGGAGTGTAAAATCCACTAGTAACACAAAAACACTCCTGTAACTGATTCAAGCACCCAGAAGCACAAACCAGACCAAAAGTTCACTCAGCGATTTACTAGAAAACAATGCAGCAAAGTCTTAAAATTCCACCAAACAGTTGTTGTAGTGGTACATAATATCAGTAAAGTAAACCATCTGTTGCACAAATATCCAATGCAGAAATTAAGGTAAGTGCTTTCATCTGATCTAGTCATAGACTTTTTTAAAACCATCGAAAAGCATTGCATCATGGTATAAATAGTAGGTTAATCAAAATAAATTAACATTTAAAATCAATTAACATTTTAAAGAAACAGGTTGAAACTGGGAAGTGAGAATTACACTTGCTGGTATATTTATAAAGAAATGTGTTTTATGTTTATTCTTTACTTTCTAGATAAATTGTTTTTCAAACCTTACAAAATACCTTTGTAACTTAAGTGCCCTTTCTTTCAGTACAGACACCAAAGATAAGTGGTCATTGATACCTGGTGGATGGGTGGCATTTAGTGACAACTGTCACATCAATTCCCTTCTCGCTAATTCATTACACCAATTTCCTCCCCTCTCATTGTATCTGACCACTTGTAAAATGCCAAACTTATATCCTGTAAAGTTGTCACATTTCAGTGCATGTCTGTGCAAAGCATTGTTGTGATTATGAGTTTCCATAGCATAAGAGTGTTCGTAAATCCTTTTTCTCAAGGGTCTTTCAGTTTTGCCTACGTAAAACATATTACACCCCTGGCAAACACTTACATAAACCAAACCCTTGGTTTGACAGTTCCCCCTGCCAAGTAAATTCTCTGCAGTGGGTCACCTATCAATATTTCTGTACTTTCCAAACTAAGTGGACACTGGTTACATCAACCACATTTCTTTTTTCCCCTTCTTAACTTCATATTTATAAGGGGATGTTCCAGGAGATGTTTCATATTGTGTCCTAACTTATATGAAAATGATGGTCCTTTACCAAGGGACTGAATCAGGTCCTCATTACTCTCCAAAATAACCCAGTTTTTATTGAGAATGTCCCTAATTTTGTGACTGAAGGAACCGTAATAGGTAACCATGGAATGTTAGTGAGTGGTTGCTTCTTTCGAGGCTGGGGCATCCCCATCAAAGGGGTATATCTATTACTCCACCCACTCAGAATGTCCATACCCAATTCATGAACCCAGTCCTCCGGGTAACCTCTGTCAGTAAACATTTGAATTAACTGACCTAGTTCCCTCTTCAAACAATCCAGGGTTGAACACATACAAGCTCCCCTAATCATTTGACCTCTCACAGGATTCTTCTTGACGTAAAAGTGGTGATGACTTTTGTAACTTAAAAACCTGAGTATGTCGGTTTGCAATAAACATTGGATATGAATGTGTTTGTATTTGTGTCCCTAGTAATGTTAATGTCTAAGTAATTAATAGTAGTGGAATCATAAGTGTGTGTAAATTTAAAATAATCACATGTATTATTGATGTAGTCAACAAAATTGTCAGCTACAACAAATTGTCCCTTCCACAAAATAAAAACATCATCAAGGTATCGCAAGTACAATAACCAGTTGTTTGCAAAATCAGATCCAAAGAGGAAACATTTTTCCACATTGTCATAACCAGGTTTGCATACATCGGGGCACAACTCGACCCCATGGCAACCCCTTTTGACTGCCTATAATATGCCTCCTCAAAAACAAAATAGTTATTGTTAAGGACTAATTCCATTAATTCCATAACTAGATTAATCATGTTGGCATTCAAGTCACTATATTCCAACAAAGCTTCTTAGAAAAATTCCAGTCCAGTGTCCTGAGGAATGGACCCAAACAAATCAACTACAGCAATAGTTGAGAATCCCGTAGTTTCTTCAAAAAATTCATTTTGTATCTGCGACAAAAAGCCCCAGGAGTCAGATAGTATATAATCTATTCTGGACAATGTGTCCTTGAGAAACCGGTCAACAAACACCCCTAGAAAATAGGTGGAACTGTTGTGTGCTATCACTATAAGTCTATAAGGGAGGTGTAACACATTTTTGTGTACTTTAGGTATCCCGAAGACAGTGAGGATGTAAGGATGTTTATTCTGTAAGAAATTAAACAAATCTTCATTAATCACCCCCTGTAACAAACTGTCCTCCAAAAACAACTGTACCCTTCTATGGGAAATGTTAATCTCATTCAAAGAGGCCACCTCGTACTTATCAGTATCCTGCAACATATTGGTGATGTCATTGACATAATCAGTTTTGTCTGCCAGGACTACTCCTCCCCCCTTATCCAGCTTCATGACACGCATAGTGTCAGTACCTCTTAAATGGTTAAGGAGTGTCGCTTCATCCTTAGTAAGGTTGTAGAACTTTTCCCTGCGGCTGTGAAATTCATAAAATATTTCCCTAGTGCAAACTTTTTCATAATGAACTAAAACAGGGTGCAAAGGGGGGGATTAAACTTATTTTCCTAAACTTAATGGGTAAATAACCAGTTTGTTCTCCTGTGTCTTGAAAAAATAAACGCAGGTTAAGCTTTCTAGTATAAAGTTTCAGTTCATTCATAAGCCCCGCTTTGTCCGGCTTCCTAGCAGGAACAAATTTAAGACCTTTTTCAAATAAAGAAAAATGGGTAGCTATAACTGGTTGTTCTGTGGAATTAAAAATATTGAAACCATTTAAGCTCAAAAGTTTGCCATTGAAACTGGAAATAACACCACAGGAGGGTATTTTATTACTCAGTATCTGTTGTGGTTCTTGTTGTTCCAAAACCTTCTGGGACCTCTCTGGGCCCTCCCTCTTCGGGTCTGTTGTCCCCCTAAAAAATTCTGTATGTTCCTGTCACAATTTAAAATTCTTTCAGATCTACATAAGGGTGGATATTCTCGGTCGAAAACCTCATCATGGTCTCCATTAAAACCTTCAATCTGTACTTTATGATTCTCTCCCCTTACTTCATAACCTACTGAACCTGTTCCATTTGTGCAGTCAACCCCACGATTATTTAGTACATTGTCACCATAATCTTTTAGGAAGGTGGTAAGCTTCTTTGTATTTATATTCCAACTCATCCCTCCTCAGTTTCCTTTTTTTCTATTAATATTGTCTTTAACCTGTTGCTCAATTTTACTAAAAATGTCATATTTACTTTCAAAATGAATAAAACTTGCATCATTTAAAATATCACTGTTAAGTTTGTTTATATCCTCTAATAATCCATTATTTTTATTATTATTTATTTTAATAATACAATGAAGAAATTCCACACCATGTCTGTCGAACATGGCTAAAAGTTCGTCTAACTCTGACTGTCCCACAGTCAGACCGTTGGGGAATTTACTCATTCGCAGCCCCTTCAGTATTCTCTGCTGTTTAATACACTCAGCAAGTTATGCATTGTCTATTTGTAAATTACGTACCTTGCTCATGTTAATTTCATAGTCCTTAAGCCATTACTGAATGTCCAAATTCCTCGTTTGTCTTGCTTCCATAAATAGTAGGGGCTCGCCCTGTACCCATCATTCAAAACAAATTTTCCTGGAGTTTTCATGCATGTGGTTGATGTTAACTTGCTGCCCACATGGAATACTGTTCAAGGAAGATAATCCAACTGCTCGTTGTGAGACCAATGTTTCTTCCCCATTCAGGTCAAAGGGAACAGAAGATGACATCATCGTTGCAATTTGAGAAGCCGCTAAGGCTGCTGGGGCTTGTAGTTTGTCCAGTGTCTTTTGCAGTTGCTGATACCGCAAAGACATAAGTTTATACAAATGTCCAATGTTGTTTTCTTCACCTACAGTCATCATATCAGAGTTAGCGGCTTCCAAGTGGACTACCTGAGGCGTAGTTATGTTGTTGGAATCCATAATTGTAAAAGTACACTTCTCAAAAGTTGCAGTTCATTAAGGATAATTCCACTGTGTACTGGGTGAGTCAGACAAACGCTCAGCACCAACCACAAATAGAAAAACAGTGTGCAGGAGTGTAAAATCCACTAGTAACACAAAAACACTCCTGTAACTGACTCAAGCACCCAGAAGCACAAACCAGACGAAAAGTTCACTTAGCGATTTAATAGAACACAAGTGCAGTAAAGTCTTAAAATTCCATGCAATGCTTTTCTTTGGTTTTGAAATGTCTGTGACTAAACCAGATGAAAGCGCTTACCTTAATTTCTGCATTGGATATTTATGCAACAGGTGGTTTTACTTTACTGATTTTATGTACCACTACAACAACTGTTTGGTGGAATTTCAAGACTTTGCTGCACTTGTTTTCTATTAAATCGCTGAGTGAACTTTTGGTCTAGTTTGTGCTTCTGGGTGCTTGAGTCAGTTACAGGAGTGTTTTTGTGTTACTAGAAAACCACAGAATCACTGAGGAATCTAGAAATTCTACAGAAAACTTCTGTAAGCAGAACATGGAAATTGTAGTCTGTCTTGGCACTTGGCTGTAGACCGTTGTTGGAACTAGTTTTCCTGGCTTGTTGAATACTGGACATAAGAGCCGTACCATTACAGACAGTACATTGAGACATTTAATTTCTGTCCTGGCATTTTTGTTAGCACTGCTTCCTGTCTGTTTGTGTGAACTTTTTTTGGGGTACTCATTTCCTCTCACAGATATTTTTTTTAGGTTGACTGGCCATTCCTTAAATTGTACTTAGCATTGTATAATGGAACTTTTCTCCTCTGGACAGCCCTGCCAAGGAGTCTTTAGTTCATTGGGAGATGGAGTCACCCTGTTAACAAAATGAAAAAAAAAACACTTAGGACACTCACCAAGATGTGAACATGGGGGGGGGGGGGGACAAAAGTAAAAAACATTCAAATCTCACACAAAAAGGAAGCTACAGTTTTAGTTCACAGCACTGTGATGAAGGACCAGGATGTCAGGTCTGATTGAAGTTTAATAAATAACTAAAGCCCAAGTCCTTCCTTTTCATATGTAACAAAGTAGTCCATATAGATGCCAAAGATGTACCAAACATTAACTTTTAACTGAAGCCCAAATGTGACAAGGGAAATGACAACAGGAGAACCCACTCTAATTTTTTCCCAGACTGCATTTTTAAATGTTTCTGTAATATACATACAAAATAGGGACATAATTAGCTTTAACCTGTTAGGTACCATTCAGTTTTGACTTCGCTCTCTTTAGCTAGTAGAACCTGATTCATGTGTTGAGGGGTGTTTGAAATGAATACATGCAGAATAATGAGATGAATGGGTTCTAGACTGCTCCTTTGATGCACAGACTACTGTGCTTGTACTGGTTCATGGAAATGAATACATGCAGAGTAATGAGATGAATGGGTTCTAGACTGCTCCTTTGATGCACAGACTAATGTGCTTGTACTGGTTCATGGAAATGAATACATGCAGATTAATGAGTTGAACGGGTTCTAGACTGGCAGTTTGATGCACACACACACACACACACACACACACACACACACACGCACACGCACACACACACACACACACACACACACACACACACACACACACACACTACTGTGCTTGTACTGGTTCATGGAAATGAATACATGCAGAGTAATGAGTTGAATGGGTTCTAGACTGGCAGTTTGATGCACACACACACATGCACACACACACACACACACACACACACACACACACACGCACACGCACACATGCACGCACACACACACACACACACACACACACACACACACGCTACTGTGCTTGTACTGGTTTATGGAAATGAATACATGCAGAGTAATGAGTTGAACGGGTTCTAGACTGGCAGTTTGATGCACACACATGCACACACACACACACACACACACACACACACACACACACACACACACACACACACACACACACACACACACACTACTGTGCTTGCACTGGTCCATAGCTCTTTCTTAGATGTACTTGTCTTGATTTATACATGTGCAGTTATCTTTGCTAGCTGAATTGTTCCCATTTTTTCAGAGAGCCTAAAAGGTCATTCCTTACAGGCAATGCAATAAACACTATCAACTTTAACTAGCATTCATTTGTTAAATGTACATTTTCAGTCTCTTAGGGAAATTGCTGCACTTATTAATAACTAGATTTACATCAGACAGTAAGCACCAGGAAAATTATCGTAACTGACCTTCCTTTATTTTTAGTGATAGATGTACAACCATCTGTCTTGCTCCATTTGTTTCAGCTGTTATTTCATGGTGGCAGACTCATTTCTTAGTAAGAAGCCATGCTGCCATCTGCAAGAGACAGTGGCAAGTATCAGGCATAAGCACTGGTTTTGTACGAGTACGTAGTGGGATCAGGCATAAGCACTTGTGATGTACAAGTGAGTAAGTAGTGGGATTTGCTTTTTGAATGGCACTGGAATTACCAGTAAGAGTAGAAAGAAATATAAAACAAAGACTTAGAAGGACTGATATATGACAGGATTCATGATTTTGGCCATGAGTTTAATAACCACTTCACACATAATCAGAGCTAGTCTGTTTTCCATGTCAACAGGCTTGCCGTCTTGAGGGTTAACATACAAAGTTACAATGTAATGCTAGATGATATAGGGTCTCAAGACAGGTATTTTTTTCTCTGTCCCCCAACTCTTTCATTCATTTTCTGATACCTTCTTTATCCTATTGAAAGTCATAGGGAGCTCAAACCTGTTTTGACAAGTAGTGATTGTAAGGCATCGAGCCATTCCTGGGTGGGGCAGTAGTCCATCACTGCATACGCACATAACCCCCCCTCCCACATATACACACAAAAGAACAGATGGACATATGAAAGTCACGTAGACTCATTACAGAAGGCATGCCATCTAGAAACTGAACAAATCGAGCCAGAGAACCAAGCACTGTGATACAGCAGTAGTGACCACTGCAACACTGTGCTACCCTCCTACTCAGTCAGTGAAAAATAAGTTAATATGTCTCCATTTGTTTGTGTGCTTTATTTTATTAGCGGAATTGGTCCCAGTGTGAAACAGTGTCCCTCTTCCCTGGAGAGACCCAAGGACAAGGTTTCAAGCTATTGCAGGACTGTGTAGACTTAAAATTCTGCTTTAAGGTCACTGCAGACTGCACAAGGGTCAGCAGCAGCAGTCATCAGCACATAATGGTTCAATTCCTACTAAATGCATATGCTGGGTGTAAAAACATAATACACGAGAATTACAGTACATTGAGACAGGAAAAAGGGGAAGATGCCATCTCTTAATGAGAACATTTGGAATGAAACACCAGCCACATTGTAAGTGATTATAAAGTAAGTACTGAAAACAAAAGCAGCCGTCAACCAGCACATACTCCTCAGGAAGTGGTAACATTTGTACAATAAAGAAAGGAAACGGCAGACATGATTCTGTTTCTATAACAGTACAAAGAGGCAGCTTAGGTGAATAATCAGTAAACTGAGCTAAATTAGACAAGAAATAGTCAACACAAAAAATGAAGGGTTAGTAGATGCACAGTATGTTCAAACCTACATCTTTTACAATGTCAGCCATGTAACTTACAAGGCTGAAGTGCTTCAGACCTATCTAATGTGGGTGTCACTTTAACTTCAGGAATATCCAAACAGGTGCAAAAACTTTTTTCTAATGAATGGCATTCAGTTTTGTTTTAAATGCTGCCAGACAAATATGATTGCATCATTCTATAGTATAAATCATTTTCTGGCAATATTTAAACCAGTCTGAATATCCTTTGTTGCAGATGTTTTTGCTCCTTTTGAGGTACCTCGTGGCTTATAATGATATCCACATTAGATGTGTTTGAAAAGTCATTTAGCCTTATAAGCTGCCTTTATATTTAATCTTTGTGGTTCACACATTGCTATGCAGATAAACCAGGCATTCCAATCTCCCATCTTAAAGCAACATTTAAGGAATGCAACATAAAATTATACCAATGAAATGCTTATACAGTTGCTGCTGCGGAATACAGCTGAGCCAGATGTAGCTGTAGATACCGAAGTCTTACAAACACAAAAGGAGTATTCCTAAATGATGGTAGAAGGTTATCTGAAGTGTGAGTAACTGACGTTAAAGCAAGACCACCACAGATGATGTGGCTAGTGATGTGGCCACCTGTTGCCTGTTATCCAGGTAAGCAGGCTTTCTATCTTACTACACAATCAGTTGCTGCCTGTGCGTCATTGAGACTACATAGCTTAGAGTCCATATGGAGAGATGACAAAATCAGCAAGCAAAGGAGAGTAGTATTACTGGAACTGAACTCATTCTCAGGTCTTGGGAGCTCATTCTCAGGTCTTGGTGAGCACCTTTACTAGGTGGACCTGCTTTTACAAAATCTTATCAAGATGACACTGATATATAGAATATTTTATACAGCATATATCATGGACATAAGTAGGTTAAAAATAAAAAGGACAGTTGGGTACACAAGTCCCTGGATAAAAAAGTGTCCAATCCTGGTAGGCGCACTGGTGCTAGGACTGGAAAAAGTGATAGTGTAGAATCCTCAAGACATGGAAACATTGCTGCAATGGGGTTAGGCCAAGCTTTGGGGGGGTGAACTTGTTTTGTAGAAGGAAATAGTAATCCACAAAAAACATGAAAAACACAAAAAACAACAAGCCAAAAAAGCGCCATAAAGTTGATGGAGTGTACTACTGAGGATAGGAAAGAAATCATGTATAGTTACCATTATGTAATAAGCCCAGAATTTATGGATAGAAGATATTAAAAAGAGATTAAGATAGAAATTAGAGGAAAGAAAAGTACTTTCACAGGAAAAACTGTCAAAAGCTTCAAATGCAAATTTGTGTTCATAAATACAACAGATTCATGAAAACACTATATTGACCTAGAAACCTTAGGCAGTTTAGAAAAAGAAGTGACTGAGAAAGTGCAAAAATATAAGGAACAAAATCTAGAGATTTCTGAAAGGTAAGAAAAATGAACATGGACATGGAAAAGAAATATATATATGATACTGTGTAATATTTATGCAAAGGAGAAAGCCAAAGTAATCAATACACAAAAAGCAGTCCCAGAGATATTTTATTTATTTATATTTCACATCTGACTGTGTGGGTAGCCCATTTTCAACAGAGGTCCAGGGAGAAAAAGCTCCATATTCAACAATACAATACAAACTACAATACAATATAATGCAATAATACAGAACAATAGTATAAGAAAAGAGTAGTATACAAAAGACAACACAGAGATGATGAAAAAATTCAGAAGTGAAACAGAACTAGCCATAAATTAAAATCAAGTGGAACTTGGGCATTTGTTTTGATACAGACCTCAGTAAAAGTATGTTTGACCTTGTTTTACATTTGTCAAGATTTTTTGTTGTCTTTATTTACATACATACACATCAACATATATGCATGTAGAAGTAGGGATTATCAATAAAGGCAGAGAGAATTTGTATTAGGTAAAAATAGATTACAGTAGATTACAGACTTCTTTTGTGAGAAAAAGTAGGTGATAGCAGATACGAACAGATTAAGCATTTAAAGATGAGTATTGGATGTGGATATAATAGAAATAATAGGGTATACAAGGTTTTGGATGAATGTGAGTTTGCGAAGAGATATCAATAAATAAATAGAGATGTAGAGTAGAGAAAGAGCAGGGTATGAAAGGTGAGTGTTGGACTTATAGCATAGCTGTATGTTATTTGTTTTTTTTTTTTTTTTTTTTTTTTTTTTTTACAGGAACAGTTGCTCGCTTCAAGTAGTAAAGAAAAGCCACATAAACCAACAAGTCCAAAAGGAGACAACTGGATCCACTCAAACCACTCGAAGTTTAATGTGAAGTGCTTTTCGTCTGGGTCTGAGGAAGTCTGGGTATTATCCCAGATGAAAAGCGTTTCACATTAAACTTCTCGAGTGGATCCAGTTGTCTCCTTTTGGACTTGTTGCTTCAAGTAGTAGTTGTTTTAGCTTGAATTTCAATTTTCTGTGATTTAGTGTGGACCTGACATCTAGTGGTGGTGTGTTCCATAGCTTGGTTACTGAGTAGGAGCAAAGAGATTGTCCTGCAGCTTTATCTGGCTTATATAGAGTTAATTCTTTAGAATGTAAGGCTCAATTGGGAGTGTGTAGGTTTGAAGAACACAATTTATGGAAGGGCATTTTTCTAGATTATAGATTATTTTATGGGCCGTGGTTAGTTGCTAGCAGTTGAGTTGTAGGGATAGAGTCAATTAAGGGAAGTAAGGGCAGTATAGTAATATCTGTGGAAAGGCAGACCTGTTGCAAATTTGGCATTTTATTGTAACAGGTTTCCAATTTGTATGCTAATGTAGTTTAGCGGTGGGTTAGTGTAGGGGCAATGTATAGTAAGGAGGGTATGAGGTATGTGGATGCTAGGGTTCTTTCTGTTTTTAGGTTCATAAATTGCTTGTGCCTATATAGCATTCCCAGTTTTTTATGTGTTTTTTGATGGTATTTTGGATATGCAGGTCAAAGGTTAGTTTGCTGCCTATTGTAACACCTAATAGTTTGGCGTGGGGAACCAGTTATATTTTTGTGTTATTGAGGGAATATATTTTAAAGTCAGAGGAGTATGATTTAGATGTGGAGACAAGTAGTTTGGTTTTATTTGGGTTTAGCAAGAGATTTGCATTATTGAGCCAGGTTTCAATGGATGTGAAGGCAGCTTGTGTTATTTGTTTTAGTTGAGTTATATTATTTGCAGTGGATATAATAGTTGAATTGTCTGCATATCGAGTAATGGTACTTTGGCAGGAGGCACTATTATTTATAAAGATATTGAAAAGAAGGAGCCTGAGGGTAGAGCCCTGAGAGACTCCTGTTATGTTCGGGAGATACTGTGAATGAGAGGTTTGCTATTTTACACACTGTTGTCTAAGAGATAGGTAGTTTGAGGACCAATGCAAGGCGGAGTTTGTAAGTCTTAAATGAGATAGTTCCTGCAAAAGTTTTTGTGTGACACTGTATCGAATGCTTTTGATAGATCAAGGAATATTGCTGATTTTGGATGTCCTAAGTCTCTAGGGCTATTGACTGTATCGGTAAAATATATTAGGGCAGTTGTACTGTGTGATGGTCCAAAACCATGTAGGGTGGATGTAAGTAGTTTATTATTAGTGAGGTAGTCAAGGAGTTGCCTATGTATATATTCTTCCAAGATTTTGGAGAGAGCAGACAGGATGAAGATGGGACGGGAGTTGGTCAGCTCATTTGATTTTCCACCTTTATGTAGGGGGTGACAATCGATTTCTTCCATATTAATGGGACATAGGATTTTAAGATAGATCTGTTAATGAAAATGTTAACCAGGTAGGCTATGGCATTTGCTGCTAGTTTTAAATATTCAGCTGGAGATTGTCAGCAGAGAGGGGCTGTTGTTTTTTTTTTTTGTTTGTTTTTTTTTTTTGTAGATGCCATATATAATTTGTGGATACTGGTTGCAATATAAAGAATGTTAGTTTTGGTGGCAAAGTTGGAGTAGTTTGGGAAGAGGGTGTAGAGAAAGTGGATTGAATGGAGTTGGCCTTTTGGGGCAGTGGTGTCAAGTTGGCAATATTTGTAGAGTTTGTAATGTGGGATTTGCTAGGATTATTAACCAAGTTTTCTATACTTTGTATGAAATGTGTATTAAGCATTTTGGCTATTTGTAATAAGGATTTGCCTGTGACTGATGCAGGATTTTGTTTTGTACCTGGGGTAAGCAATGTTGAAATAGTGGACCAGAACTTTTAAGGATTGCTTTTGTGGTCAGATAACTGCTGAGTACAGTATTGTTTCTTATCTGCAATTATACGTTTCTTTGCTTGGTTACATAGCTGCTGTAGTTTTGCATGGATAAATCATTTTTATATCTTTGAAATTCTTTCCAGGCTTGGTCCCTTTTTTGTAGAAATTGTTTTTTTGTTTTTTGTGAGCCAGGGTGAGTGGTTGACTGGTTGGTTGAGGAAAAATTAAGGCAAAGGCACCCAGATATGGAAAATGTCACAATACAAACAATAAGATCACAAAGGGGTACATAGACCAGAAGATTAGTGAAGTAGAAGTTAAACAAATAGAAGCTGAAGTTATGGAATACCTGTGAAGTGAAGGATATAGTGTAGAATGTCTAGCACAGGTTACGTCATATCATGATGAAACAATGAGTCCCCAAGTGCAGTGACAGAGACCTGGTTCAAGGCTCCAGAGAGCACCCCTGCATTACCAGGCTATAATTCATACTACACCTTTTGGCCACCTAACCTGGACTGAAACACTAAAGGCAGAGGCATGTCCATATTCATTAAGGATATCTACACCTCCAGGTTAGTTGCTCAGCATAATGCATCCGAGATTATCCAAGGGCAACTAACTCTGGGCAAGACCGCAATCCAAATTGTAACTTGCTACAGATCCCCCACCATGCCCCAGGATTCCCACTCCTCATTTCTTGATGCACTGGAAAATATTACGGTGCAACCTAATACCCTAATAATGGGCAATTTCAACTACCCCATCATTAACTGGGAAAACTACTCCTGTACCAACTCTTTTGCTCAACATTTTCTGGAATTCATAAATTCCAATGCCTTGGATCAACTTATCCACATCCCCACCAGAGGCAGCAATATCCTAGACCTGGTCATTACCAACATGGGCGACTGGTGTTCCACACCAGAGGTCAGTTCCTTGTTGGTCAGATCCAACCACAAGCTAATCACCCTAGATATCCACATCCCACCCCCACCCCCCATTAGGGAAACCACCGTAAAAACTTTCTCCAAAGCCAACTTCACGCTTCTTAAGACAGAAGTGGCAAACTTCACGGCACCCATGCAAACAGACAATAGAGGTACGACTGCTGAATCCTACACAAATGCACTTTATAATTATTTACACGAGTGCATGGATCGTGCTATCCCTAACAGAACCAAGATGCTATCCTCCAAAAAAAGGAAGCTAATCTGATGGTCCCCTGCCATAAACAAACTCTACAACAGAAGAAAGAAACTGTTACAAAAAAGAATAAAATCCCATGATTGGAGGAACTCCCTGGTCAGCCTCAGTAAGAAACTGAGATCCCTCATAAAATCCTCCAAAGCTAGTTACGAAAACAAAATTGCCACTGATTCTAAACACAACCACAAAGCATTCCAAAGCTATGTCAAGAATCTCAATGGCAACACTCAGATCTGCTTTGAGTTACAACACAATGGCACTAAATATACAGAACCAACTGATCTTGCCAACATCCTGGAAGACAGGCTCAGTGCAAACTTTACCCCCCCCCACCCCCTAAAGGGCCCATCTCTATACCGAAAGAATGCAAAGTTCCTATAATCATGACTATACAGGTAAAAACCACACTCTCCAAAGCCAATAACACAGCATCCATGGGACCCAACAACATCCCAGGCTGTGTTCTACAAGAACTGCAGAATGAACTGGCACCCCACCTAAGCACCATGTTCAATCATAGCTTCACCTCAGGCTTTGTGCCCACTGAATGGTGCACAGTGATGGTTATCCCACTCCACAAAGGGGGAGCAACCATGGACCCCGGGCACTACCGCTCCATTAGCCTAACAAGCCTGGTCTACAAGGCCATGGAATGTATCGTCATGGATCTTATACACAAAGACATTGGTAATCTCCAAACTCTGTACCCACCCAGTTCGGGTTTGTAAAAGGCAGATCATGTCTCCTAAACCTGATAGACTTCTTTGAAGCAGTCACCAAAGCCATAGATGAGGGTAAGGTGGTTCACACAGCCTATCTAGATCTCACCAAGGCTTTTGACACCATTCCCCACTCTGGAATTATAGATAAACTCACTAAACTAGGTATAAATCCCTATGTCACAAGATGGGTTGTCAACTGGCTCATTGACAGACCCCACACTGTGAAAGTAGCAGACTCCAAATCCGACTTCAGACCACTGACAAGTGGAGTACCACAGGGTTCAGTCCTGGGTCCTCTCCTGTTTGGTATCTACTTTTCTGAAGTACAGGCTAACACAGAAGGTCTTTGGCTAATGAAGTTTGTGGATGACTGCAAACAAGGAGCCATAATCGAAACTCTTAACGCTGTGGACATCCTACAAAAGGGCCTCATGGAGACAGATGCCTGGTGTCAAAGCCATGGCCTCAAGCTCAATGCCAAAAAGTGCATTGTCATCCCCTTTGGTAAAAACACTGTACCCATGAGCTACCACATAGGTGATAGTCTACTTAACACTGAAAGTGTGATAAGAGACCTTGGGACACAGGTGGACAGTAGTCTGTCCTTTGATAATCACATCGCCTCAGCAGTCAGGAAATCCTTCTACATGGCACACCTCATCACAAAAGTTTCTCATCCAGGAAAAAAGAGGTCACTGTTCCCCTCTACTCGTTACTCATTATACCCATTATAGAGTACAACGCCCCTTTTGGTATGTACCTGACAAGACATCTACAACAACTGGAAAGGCTGCAGAAATACCTCACAAAGAGGATTACCAGCCTCAAACAGATGCCCTACGCAGACCGTCTCAGATAACTCAAGCTTTACTCCGTCGCATATCACCTACTCAGAGGTGATCTCTGCCCAATATACAAAGCTATGTCAAACCCCGAGCTGTTGGACATGCTCCACTCAAAGAAATCCCAATCCCTCCGAGCTGCATGCTCTAGGGACCTAAACCTTGTCATTACAATAAACAGAACATGCTGGAGGGATAGATTCTTGTCCCAGAGACTTCTCATACTCTGGAACAAACTACCTATCTATATCAAACAAAGCTCCTCATTAGCACTCTTCAAGAAAAATCTTGATGATTGGATGGGAAATAGGAAATTCACCCTGGGGATCACCTCTGTGGCTCTGCTCGATAGGGGCACAGGAAAATAATTTTCTTGGGTGGCGAAAGCCAGGGTACCTTTTTGGCTAGGCATATACAGGCCCTAAGGCCAAAAGCCTAGTACCTACCTATGAACCTATGAAATATGGACAATGGGAAGGAAAAAGAGATTTAATATGGTGTAATATTTATGATAAGGAGAAAGCAAAACTAATTAATGCAAAAAAGCAGCACCAAAGATATCTGAAGACAAATACAGTCAAAGGCATCCAGATATGGAAAATTTACAGTACAAAAAATAAGTAAACAAAGGGGGAAAGTGGAAAAGAGGATTAGTAATGGAGAAGTTAATGAAATAGAAATTGAAGTTATGGATTACCTGCAAAGTGAAGGATTTAGTGTAGAAAATCCAACTCAGGTAGTATCACAGCATAATGGACTAGTGAGTCCCCAAATTAAGGAGAAACAGGTGAAATGGGGAGCATCTGATCAGTTGTCACATAAAGATACGCTGAAGCCTTCAGAAGAAAACCAGTACAAAAGTTCAGTTGAGGTTGCACAGCAAAGGAAGGAACAGGAAATGGTGGCAACTCTGACACAGTTAGTGTTGTAGAGTGATAGGCCAGTGAGTTCCTATATGAAAGAGCAACAGCTGCAGAGAATATGTCACAGGAAGATGTTCTGGAGCTTTCTGTTGAATGCTGACAGGAAATGGAGCATAAAGAATGAGCTGCATGATTTATTAGGGATTTTCAGACTTATTAAGATTGATGAAAGTGATAGAATACAGAAAGTAAGACCTAAAATTTTAGAAATCTGATAAAACAAATGAACACAGTAATCATGACTATTATCAGAAATTCATGTGATATAACAGAAGTAAATAGGATATATTACTGTGCAGCAAAATAAGTCATAGATAAAATCTTACCACAAAAATACAAGGCAATAAGGGAAAGGAAGGGAAGAAATTGAATTCCATCATGGAAGTATCGAATAGAGAAAACTATAAAGCAATTAAGACAAGACGTATCACTGTTAGAAGAGTATAGAAGAGGGAACAGATCAACAAAAATACTTAGAAAGATAAACATGATAAAAGGAATGCACAGTATTAGAAAAGACCTTCATTTATCATGCACTATTGCAAATAATAAACTGAAATATCAGCACAAGCAGAAAAAACGTAGAAGATATGCAGATACATATAAAGAAGAGAACTGGGAAACAAATCAAAAGAAATGGAAACACCTCCAAAAAAGAAGAAATTGACACAGTTTGTAGAAATGTCTATGAAGACCCTGTGGTACATAACATAGATGCTGAATGGATAGATGAATAAAAGAAACAGTAAGACGTTCAAATGTACAGGATATGAAATGGGATGAAGCAACAGCCAGAGAAACTGAGACAAAATTAAGAAAAACCCTTAACTGGAAAACTCTTGACCAAGATGCAGTACCTAACCTCTGGCTAAAAGTATCAACATCTTTATATGGAGATTTAGCCCTGAGTAATAACTACTCTTATGTGCACCCTGAACAGGCACCATCCAGGTTAACAACAGGAAAAATTATACTCTTCCTTAAGAGCGAACCTGCAAGCTATCCTAAAATCTATAGACCAATAACTTGCCTTCCAACAATGTATAAACTATATACTGGAATTGATGCCAGTAGAGTTTATTGTTATTTAGAAAAAACTCATTCATGGCAATAGAACAAAAGGGTAACAAAAGAAAGTCACACAGAACAAAGGATTATTTCTTGTTAAATTAAGTAATAATGGAGAATTTTAAAAAGGGGAAGAATCTAAGTATGGCATGGAAAGATTACAAAAAAGCATTTGACAGCATCCCACATCATGGATAAAGGAGTGCTTACAGATGTACAAGGCAGACCCCCACATTGATCAATTACATTACAGTGACAATGAAACAGTGGCAAACCACTTTGTAGCAAAGCCATGATAAACGACAAATTATTATCCCAGGGATAAAAATTCAAAGCGGAATATTCCAGCGTGGCTCTTTGTCACCGCTGCTCTTTTGTCTTGCCCTTAATCCATTAACCTGTTTACTTAACAGATTACGTCATGGTTACAATTTGTTTCCCAGACAACAGCAAAGTGTAAAAACTTCTCATCTTCTTGTGGGTGATTTAAAACTGTATAGTTCATCAGATAGGTTCATAGATTAGTACTAGGCTAATTGCCCTTGCGAGCCATTTTAAGCCTAGCCAGTTATCCCTTATGAGACTCAAACGCTGCACCTTGTGTTTGTAAGGCAAACACCTTAACCAGTAGGCCACCTTTCCAAACAAAAAGATGAGGAGCTGAATCATAACTGGGAGTGGTCAGAACTTTCTCAGATAATATAAGAATGTCATTTGGTCTTGATAAATGTGCAAAAGCAACTTTAAAGCAGGAAAGCTGCAGCACCAAGAAAATATCAGTCTGGGACATGAATGTGATATAAAGGAATTTGACCAGGAGGGAGTGTGTAAACATTTGGGAATTGATGAAGGATTGACAATAAAACATGAGCAAATGCAAACAAAACTCAGTAAAGAATATTTTTAGAAGACTAAAATTAATACTGAAAACAACTCTGATATCTAGGAATAAAATCCAAGCTATAAACCAATTTGCTCTTCCTGTTCTAACTTACAGTTTTGGGGTGATTGCCCCAAAAGGCAATGGAACAGTTGGACAGGAATCAGGAAAACAAGAAAAATGCTTCACACTCATCAAATAATATATAAAAATAATGTATACCAACATTATATAGTCCTTGTTCTAAAGTAGGTATGGACCTCCTCAACATTGAGTACATGTATAGATCTGCAGTTGTAAGACTGCATACATAGTTGCTGACCTCAGATCCAAACATAGTGGAAGTTTTGAAATGTGAAGAGAGCACATCTAAGAAGACTTCTTTGCTTAGTTTAGGAGAAGCATATTGGTGTCAAGCAGGAATAGGAACCAAACCAGAAGAAGACAAAAATCAGGCAGCAGCTGAATGTGCCAAAAACAAAAAAAAATCTATAAGGTGAAGGATCAGCTGAGAAGGCAAGAAATATATAGTTGCAAGTAGAGAAACCTCCTGGAACAACCTAATGTTGATCAGAATCAAATGTCGGAATGGTTAAGGAGAGGTGAATTTAAACCAGAAGATGAAAGGTTAATATTAGCGGCCCAGGATAGCAGGCTATGTACACATTGGTTTACAAAGTCTATTGAGCATGTGGGAGAAACAGACAAATGCAGGTTCTTTAAAAGAGAACTGGAAACAGCCACACATCTTGTTGCTGGGTGTGATACACTAATGGCAGAGGGCATCTATACTGAAAGGCATAATAATGTGGCAAGACTATTGCATTGGGGATTGTGCAAAGATTACAATACTGAAGTAGCTGAGAAGCATTGGAAAAATGATTCACAAATCATTATAGAGAATGATGAAGTTTATATCACATGGGATAACTCATTACCAACAGGTCAAAAAAATAGATTTGAGAAAATGAGATATAGTAGTCCATGAATTAAAAAAAGTAGCACTGATCATTGAAATTGCTACACTCAGTGATTACAGTGCCTTACATATAGGGAGACACAAAGTCAAATGATACCAGGATTCTCAGGCAGAAATGAGGGCAATGAAAAAGAAAGATACCCAGACAGTTCCAATAATAGTAGTAGTAGGAGCAATGGATCTCATAAAAAACTATGTATAGTCTTATTTAGATATGCTGCCGATACATGTAACTCCATATGAATTGCAGAAGTTGTCAGTTCTAGGCACATTGCGGGTGCTGCGAACAGTACTTTTGGCAAACATCAAGTACTGAAATAATGCCAATTTCATGAACTTTAATTATAATTTGACAGAGGAATGGGGTCCATTTCCGTCATGATATTAGAAATCCAAAAGGATTGAAGAAACTAAAAACACTGATGTATGTGGACAGAAGTACACACCAACCCAACCAGAACACTAAATTTTAAGTCAGTCTGTACCTTGACAAGAAGAGTATCAGAGGTTATTAGAACTTTTATGCATGTTGCTCTCACTTAGAAAATGTTCTTGCCCCTAAAGGGAACATATTTGATTTTGTATCCTAAATTCATTTGCATTGTACAGTCCAATGAGGACTGAGTGATGTAATTGTCCCTGCATCTCAGCACCTTTGGAGGAGGTGCATGGAGCTGTACCATCAGCATATTGCATTACATTTCTTCTGCACACTGTACTTCCACAGTTCACTGACAACATTTAAGAGTAGCAGTTGTCCAAGGAGTGACTTCCTGCAAGACGTATGCAATAACGCTTACTGTTCGGACGTGCTGCCCTGACATTTTACCATTTGATGTCTACTCCTTACATTTTAGAGTAGCATCACATGTCATATTCTTCCTTTTCTCATGTAATTAATTTATTAAGCAGCAAAACTTACCTTATCCCCTTTTCATCACTTCTCCCAACCAGAAGCCTATTATACCTACAAATGTTATTGAACTTATTTTGTTACTGTAGACATAAATTCACGTACCAATAGCATGTACTTAAAAGCAAATTCATTTCTAATATATGTTTGTTTGTTTATTTTACTAATATGTCAAACACATGTAGTGTATTTACAGATATGACCTGGCCAGAAGCACAGAGTCCAAAAGAATGTAGGCAAATTCCAGAATATAATGACTGATGACATTTTTGTTCAATTGAATGTGCTTCATTGTCTCTCCCATTGCTATTTACTTGGTATAGCCACTGTCACTAAAATCTGTAGACAAAATTATCAAAACTTGTGGAAATAGTTTGGAAATGTTATCCAACAAATGCTTGCTTCAGCACCCAACCCTACTATCATCTAAGAGTTGAGTTTATACTGCAGCTTATATTAATCCCTTGGGTTGCTAAATAAACATGTTGCCATGTGTGGGTAATCTTGTTTTAATTTTACCTTAAATGCAGTGCAGATTAAGCCTTGCACTGTACCTGTACAAAGCCTGAAAGTGTCAGAAGCAGCGAAATGCATACATGATGGGTATTAATTTGGGTACTCCAACTTCAACAGGTTATAGTAGCAACATAATTACCTATGCCTGTATTGTTAAAAATTAATTTATACATCAACTAGTGAGCTGTTACCCTTCTCACAACACATTCATCAGTAAAATTTAATTCCAAAACCTTTTAAATACAAATAACATAAATTGCCAAGAAATATGACGAAGGCACCACCTTCTTGAAAATGCTCAGTTATAAAGCTGTTGATGTGAGTTCTTTTACATTTGATGAGCATGCACTTAAGGCATTTAAACTTGCATGGAGTCACTGAATTCCCCTTCCTATAGCATACTCAGCATTTTAAACAGCTAAGTCATTAGAACTCCTCAGATATTTAAATTTACATTTAGCATTAACGATCAGTGGTAGGGAAACTCAACTCTACATTACAAAACTTTATAGTCATTGCCTCCGCTATGTGATTGGGGTAATTTTCACCTCTTTTCACACCTTTTGCTTAATTTTCTTTGTCAGTAAAAAGTAGTCTGACTGTTTTAATACAGGGTTCATATGAATAGCATGATGAAAACAGGCATAGCATAACTTATTTGGAAATGGCTTAGTCTGTATTTTCTTATACTATCTTACATTTGTTAAACCTTTGCTGTCCTTTGCTAGATTTTTTTTATATTAAGTATATTCAGCATTTTAGTCAAAAATGTAATATGATAAATTGTATTAAAATAAATGTTGCAGATTTTTGTATGGAGATGAAGATGAAAACTTTGTGGGAAAATTGTGAGTGCAGTTTTCAAATGACCCTAGGTATAGTATACCCATGTATAAACTAATGGTCAGTGGCTCTAAGATAATAGCCACCGGTAAATGGAGGAAAAATGATGTGGGTAAGGGGGACGTAAGATGATATTCATATCATTCTGCACTTCAATATACTACTGGCAAAGCTATTCAGCACTAATGAATACTGCTGCTCATGGCAATATATATTAAATACTACTGCCCATAGCACTCTTTCTTACTAAATTCTGCTACATGCAGCAATCTGTAGAATGGAATATGTTTTCCTGTGGCATGCAGCACTGCTAAATGCTGCTATGCTAAGCATTCTACACTATTAAATACTCCTGGCCATGGAATCTGTAATACTGCTACTCTCCTTAACAGTCTGAACTACCGAACGCTACTGTGCAGAACATTCTACATTATTAAATACTATTGTGCACAGCATTCTGCAGTACAGAACACTACTTTCTATGGCATTCTGCACCACTAAGTAATGCAGTCCATAACAAGGAACTCTGTTCTGCTACAACTACTGTTACTACTTACTACTGTACAACACATTCTATAATACCGGATACTACTTTACATGGTGTTCCGCACTGTTAAATATTGTTGTCCATTGAATTCTGCACTGTTAAATATGGCTGTCCATTGTGTTCTGTACCACTAAATACTAATGGTCATAGCATTCTGTACAGCATTCTGTACTAGCAAATACTAATGTGTGTGTGTGTGTATATATATATATATATATATATATATATATATATATATATATATATATATATATATATATACATATTCTATAATACGTAATAATAGCCTCCATGGCATTCTGTACTACTAAATACTAATGGTCATAGCATTCTGTACAGCATTCTGTACTAGCAAATACTAATGTGTGTGTGTGTGTGTATATATATATATATATATATACATATTCTATAATACGTAATAATAGCCTCCATGGCATTCTGTACTACTAAATACTAATTGAATTCTGTATTATTAAATGCTATTGTTAGGAGCAAACTTGCATTACTAAGTACTGATGTCCAGAACATTCTAAACTACTGAACAGTACTGACCACAAATTTCTACAGTACTAAATATTGTCCAGAGCATTCTACACTACTAAATATTACTCCCTGCAGCATTCTGTATTACTGAATACTAGCAAAGGTTTTCCAAACTACTCTGTACTCTTGTGCACAACATTTTACAATACTAAATATGGTTCATGAAATTCTATACTACTACGTACCACTATACCCAGCATTCTGTAGTTTGAACACTACCATTTATGGTATTCAGAGATACTAAATACTACTGTCCAGAGCATTCTGAGTATTACCACAAAGGCATTCTAACTTAATACAGCTATCCATAGCACTCTGTTTTCTAAGTGTTACTGCCCATGGCATTGTGTACCACTGAGTACTACTGCTTAAGATATTTCTGTACTAAACTAAATACTGTTGTCATGGTCATTTGATGGAATCTAGTTCAGTCAGAGTAGATAAATGAATATAGCTTCATCAATATAAAAACATAACTTACTCTGAGAAATGGTGACTTTATAATTTGTTATATTAGAAAAGGAAATGGTGGGGGGGGTGTCTCGCTACATGGGAGAGTATAGGCAATTTTGTTTCCCTGTACTGATGAACTTTCATTTAGTTGGCCAATCCTAACCAAATAGGATTCAGTTGGATGCCTGACAATCAGGCTGACCACCTCCTTAAAAGCTAGTCAGTATTCTGGATTTCTGAATACTTATTCTCTCAACAGTGTACATGGCATTCTGCACTAATACATTTTTCTATGCTGATGCAAGATGGGTGCTGTCATTCACTCAGGATGCAATACTATATTACTGCAGCAAGGGCTAAACCATACAAATCAAATCAATGATGAATTAAAAATTGGCTTAATTTAAATACAAAGAAGTGTAACATCATTACCTTTCATCAGCAACTGATTCCAAACTGATATGGTCATCACACATCTTGCATCTTTGTTGACAACTCTCTATCCTTGGCTATCACATAACAATAGTTGTCAGGAAATCTGTCTATGTAATCCATTTAGTAACTAAAGGTATCTCATCCAAGTCAAAATAAGTTATTATTCTTTTACACTCTATGCTGATCAGACCAATGCTAGACTGTAATGCCCATTTTGGTCATCTCTCAGCTAGAAAGCCCCAGAGGTTTCCTAACTAAAAAGATCACTGGGGCAAAGACTCTCAGTTACCAAGGCAGACTTAAGCTCTTTCCTTACATTCTGTCTCCTACATCCTGCATGGTGATTTATGTCTAGCATTCTGTGCTTTTGAAAACCTAACCCTACTTGATCTTCCACACCAACACAAAACAAATGGCTCCAAAAACATACAAACTAAGGACTTCAATTTCCATTGACAAATAAATAAAATACTCTAAAGAGACAAATTTAATTCTCAGCATTTGCCTCATTTCTAGAATAATCTCCTGCTAGATATAAAACAGAATGATACCCTCATTTTCTTTAAGGAAAATATTGACAACCAGAGGGGTGCCCTTAAATTCATCATGACCTGCTTTATTTTGTCCTATTTGTGGGTAGGTATTGGAGAGGTGACAATGGTCCATTGACTGATGCTGCCTTGTAAACTCTATGAATATGTGACTGTAAACAGTGCTGTGACCTGGTAAATGCAATTAATTCTTGTTGCCCTTGTGATGTCCCCACTCTGGGCCAGTAATCAAGGAGGCTGAATCCTCACCACTGGCACTGGCGACAGACGTTCACTTGGAACAAAAATGGATACACCCAGTATTTCCAGATGCAGCTCTCTGCATCAAGCACAATTTCCCTTAAGAGCAGAAAGGGAACACAATCAGTCTAGGGTCTAGAGTTCTCTATTTGTCTCCCTCCAGGTCCCCAATAAAACATCCCACTGGCACAGACAGTTAGAGTTGAAACCTCAGCTGAGTGTCCAAGCCTCATTCTCCAGTACCCTCTCTGTGAAACCAGTGCTTTATGTCCCTGCCTCAAACAGCTGACTCACACACTCTTTGAGATTTGATTTTCATGCACACATGCGCACACCTGGGAAAGGCTGGCACAGATTTGCTAGCTATGCCCCCTTTTGCCCAGACTTTAAGGTAGTAACACTGCCACCAGGCACTACAAAGTCAGCTACTCTAAGGCTCTTGCAAGAGTACTCAGTTATACTGAGCGAAATTAATATTAAGTAATTAATTTATTTATTTGCAATTTGATTACCGGGGAAGTCCACTTGGCTGAATTGACCCATTTTCAGTGGAGGCCCAGGGAGAAATGCTCCAAGATGCATTATACAATTTAGATACAAATGATAGTTAATATTAAAGAACTTATGTAGAATAGTTACTCATAATGCATTCAATATCATGCATAGTTAACAAATTCATTAAGCTTGAAGGTAGGGATCACACAGTTTCATTTGAGGAAAACAGATATGGGTTAGGTGTGGAAATAGTTTACATACAAACCTTTTAAGAAAATGTAAATACGCTTTACATACACACATCAACAGTAGAATGCTATTTACAATATTTACAAGGTTGGGCTGTGTGAGGGTAGCTGTAGGAGGTGAGAGCTTAGAGAGAAGCTATAGACATTGAGAGCTTAGATAGGCTCATAGGAAGATAACTATGAGAGATGTAGAGCTTGGGAACCAGAGCGAGAACCCCCTTGGATTAGGTTGGGTGAAGGCAGGTACATTTCCATTTAGTGTACAGTTGCTTGAATAGTTGGGTTTTGAGGTTTTCTGAGTTTGGTATGGTTCTTAGTGTGAAGGGAAGGGGATTCCATTTTTTGCCTAGTGAGAAAGATAGGAGAAGTTGGCCAGCAGGACGTTTACGTTTATGGATAGTAATTAAGTTCTGATTTTAAGATCTGAGAGCTCTGTTGGGTGTATAAGGGGGAAGGATGTTAGTTAGAGCAGGACATTTTGTTGGGTGAAATATAAGTCTATGTGCAGTAGTGAGTTGGAGATAGTCTAGGTAGTTTGGGAGTTCAAGCCAATTCAGGGATTGTAGGGTTAGGCAATGATGGGTGGTATTTTTGGATTTAGAGGCAAATTTAGAGATTTTGTTGTAGCAGTTTTCTAGTTTAGAGGTGATAGAGGAGGACAGGTTGGTTAGGAGAAGGGCTCCGTATAATAAGGAAGGAAGAAGACAAGGTGAGGCCAGAGTTTGCCTGGTAGAGTTGGAGAGAAAGTGATTATTCCTATACAGCATACCTAGCTTTTGGTGGGTTTTCTTAATATTTTGTTGAATATGAATATCAAACTTGAGGTGTTCATCTACAGTAATGCCAAGTAGTTTGGCAGAGGGGACTACTTCTATAGCTGAGTTGGTTTGACTATAGACTTTGAAGTTGTTTTTATCGTAGGAGAGGGTCTTTGTGGGAGGGAATAGTAGAATCTTTGATTTATTTGCATTGAGAGAGAGGTGGTTTTGGCCCATCCAGTTTTCAGTTGTTGAGAAGGCAGTTTGGGTTTTAGTCAGCAATTCAGAGAGGTTTGAGACAGAGCAGACTAAGGTTGAATTGTCTGCGTATTGAATGATTTTAGCATCAGGAATAGCAGTGTGAAAGTTATTGATGAAGATGTTAAAAAGCATTGGCCCAAGAATGGATCCCTGTGGTACGCCAGTTTGGGTAGGTAGGTAGGAAGGAAGAGATGGAGTTCTTCCATTTGACTGCCTGTGATCTGTCTGATAGATAGCTGGAGAACCAAGATAAAGCATTATATGAGAGATTAAGGTTTGAGAGATGACAGAGAAGGTGCTTGTGGGAAACGGTATCAAAGGCTTTAGGCAGATTGAGTAAAACAGTAGAAACTAAGTGGCCTGAATCTCAGGCTTGATTGACAGTTTTTAGGAAAGAGAGTAGAGTGGTTATTGTGCTATGGCCTGGACGGAAGCCATGCTGGGTAGGAGTGAGAAGAGTGTTTTGGGTCAGGAAAGGCATAGGTTGGTGGTGGATGCATTTTTCTAGGATTTTGGAGATTGGTGAGAGCAAAGCAATAGGGTGAAAGTTTGAGATGCTGGTGTTTTTGCCTCCTTTATGAAGAGGAAGAATATAAGCTGAGCGTCAGAGTTTGGGGACGTATGATTCTTTTATGGGTCGGTTGATAATGATGCTGATTGGGAGTGCAATGCCATCAGCAGTTCATTTTAGGAAAGAAGAAGGAATATTTTCGGGAGCTTTAGAGCAAGGTTTAAGTTTAGACAAAAGTTTTTAAATAAAAAATTAATACAAATGATAATGTTGACCTTTCAGGAGTGGCCACAGTGTCACTGAAAAAAAAAAAAAAAAAAAAATATATATATATATATATATATATATATATATATATATATATATATAATTACTCTCAGAGATTAAAATATTCTCTAAAAGACCATCCACAATGATAAGTTTAAATATATTTAATAATAATAAATAAGAAAAGAACATGAAAATACTAAATATCCATTTACAGCAAATACCAGAGCTTCAATCACAGGAACTATTAAAAGAACAGAGGCAAATAGATTCACACAGGTACAGAAAAACAGTACTTAACTAATCTCACTATATTTTCCTGACTGATCTAAAGAATTACTATTCCCTGTTCACTTACTAGAGCAAGATAAGATGAAATAGGTGAGAGATCCTTCTTTGTCAGGTTACAAAAACAGAGTGCTCTGAGACTTCAGTCTTATCTGGTATGAAACATTATTTTATTGATGGATTACAGAAGTACATCACATACATTTGGTCATCTGACTTCTGGTTCCCATGCACCCCCCCCCCCCCGGGCTGGAAGCTGTTAGGATTTAGCACATATGTGTCAATAATACACACAGAGAAAGCCTTGTTAAGATCTGATGCAGCTCCTGGAAGTCATAAAAAATTTTCAAATTCCACCCTTCCAGAGGAGCGATTAGTTCACTCCAAAGACAATGCAGAAAGCTTCCTAGTACAGACTTTTTATCTCTGGCTGCATTGAGAACTGTAAGATACAATCTTTATGGCCTAAACCAGGTAATGTAATTTCAAATTTTTAATTTCAAAGTTTGAGATTAACCTCTTTTCTTACAGTATCCTTTGTTATGTACAAATGACGTATCATTCTTTACAAAATTCCAGCTATCTGTGCTGGCATATGTCACACATCCACTGCCTTACTTCTCCTGGCATAGCTAGCAATACCTCACATCATCACAGCCCTTCTCAGTCAGTTTCAATTTTTGAATATATGGCTGCAACAGTCCCTTAGTTAAGAATACAATGTAAGGAATACTCTTTGTTTATGTTGTTTTTGTACACTATAACTTAATGTATACTTTTTATTGGTATGATATTGTAGCCCTATTCCTTCCTTCCTTCATTTCACTATTCCTCCCAACAGTTATTTAACTTGTCCAGTTGTTTATATTTTTTTTCTCAGTTCTAGCATTTGGGGTTTATGTATTGTTTTATATGTAATGGAATTTTCATTTAGTAGGCAGGACAAATTAACATTTGCTCCCAAGTACCACTTGGATTATTACAGTATTTCTCAACAATTATTATTTATCTTAGGGTTGTTTAGATTCATTTTTATGTTCATATTTGATTTCTCCATGTGTCTGTCTGCATGTCTGTTTGTCTGTTTACCTGTCTGTGCACTAATTCATCTGTTTGTCCTTCTGAATATATGTTTGTCTGTCTGAAGTCTTTGTCTGCCCGAAGTCTATTGGTTCTTTTTATATATTTGCAAATTGATATACCTCTTAGGGGAAGACCTCCTATTTCTAAAGATATCAATAGGCCTTAAGCTTTAGTAAGGGAATACTGTAAACAAATAAACACAACTTAGTAATCCATTAGTGCACAGTGTCTTTCGGCTTTTCCCAGTTAGGGGTCGCCACAGTGGAACTCCGGTCCACTAATGATTAGCAGTTGATTTTTACGTACCGGCTTGCCAGGCCTGACACACAACCTTCAATGAAGGTATGCCCATTCACGCATGTCTCCACGCAGAAGACGCTCTAGCTGAGAATCGAACCGGACAGCGTCTTACTGTGAGGCGACAACGCTACCACAGCACCACCACTGCGAGTAATCCATTAGTGCACAGTAAACATATAAAAAGATGATCACAAGTGAGAGGAATATAACAGTACTAGTCATGAATGAAATGAAGAGAAGTGCAATACCACACATGTACTAAATGCAACTACTTTAAATGTTGTTTCACAAATATGAATTCCAACAGATTTTTATCTTCATTTCACATGGTTTACTAGTATATTTCATTATGTATTTTATTTTTGCAAGTAATCTCCTAAGTTACTTGCAATAGCTGGCATTTACTTACCTCATAAACAAAAACCAAGAACCTCATCTACATGAATGCTTTAGATTAGTGTCAGTGTTTAATAAAATGATAAACTGATAAAAATGGTGGTAGGAAAATAGTACTCCAATTAAAACGCCAAACAAGTCCAAAAAGAAGGGCGGAGAGCAGAATTCTTTGCTTCTAGTCACTATTTTATTCAGACCATGTAAAACTCATGCGTGTGTTAAGTGCGTTAATGTTTGAATGTAGCGTGATTTTTGTTTTTACTGGAGTTTTACGTGGTCTGAATAAAATAGTGACTAGAAGCAAAGAATTCTGCTCTCCGCTCTTCTTTTTGGACTTGTTTGGCGTTTTAATAAAATGATATAACAAAATTTCAGTGATATCTCATATTAAATGAGTCATTCTTTTGGAAGATCCATGCCTTAGTGAAGACATTTTAATTAAATGACTCAGATGACATCAGTGCAAAATTAAAACATCAACTTTTGATGGGAGTGAATGGCTAAAAAATAGTTGTCTGAAAATGAGTATGAAATAGCCTGCCATAGCATTCACACCAGCCTCAGATGTTTCCTAGGTGCTGCTTGGCTCTCGTTTAACGTATCTGCTCGATCCATAGGTATGCACTAGGCAAATAGTTTACACACCATTGCAAGCCTGGCTAAAAACCCATATTCAAAAGTTCTCTCCAGCCTCAAGGAGGGCAAAACAAGATATACCAGGAGAGAATAGAGGCTGCGCATCCAATTATCTAGGAAATACCCTGAGGGTGCAAGGGTGCTACATTACTTGACATGCAGTTGAAGCTTGTTCCAGAGGTGGGGGATATGCTAAGATATAAATCTATCACTCCAATGTGTCTATTTATCTGTCAATGAATGTTTAATTTCTTTAACTAAGTATTTGAGGTGCCATTTATTTTGCAAAAGATAGGAGGTCAAACAGCGTTGGTTCCTTCATAGCTTGAAAGTTTAAACACAGACTTCCACTGAGGAATCTGTAGAGACTGAGTATGGGGAGAGATGATGCCAGTTTGCCCTGATAATTTAAGATTTTTGAGGCCACTGATCTTTTTAGCTATGAATCTCAGAGGTCTCTCAAGTTGAATGATATGTTTAGATAAATACATGCAAAAGGTACATTATATTTAATAATGTGTTTGTTGAGATAGGAGTGAAGAGGAATTAAGACTTTTAAATCTAGAGGAGATACCTTTTGGAATTAGATAACCATTAGTCTGACAGTTATATCATTATTTTGTACGAACAGAAAACATATCTAACAGCATACAAAGTATAGAAGAGATTCAGAAAGTGATTGTTAGATGAAATGTTTATGTTGAAAACATTAATCAAAGCATATAATGTATTCAATAAGCTAGGTAAGGTTGGCAATTTGACACTGCTGCTCAGAAAGAAGTTGGTTAAAAGTATACCGGAAGCTTATAACTGGTGAGACAGGAACATGTAGGTGAAAGAAAGACTGGAACAGAGAAGTAGATGGGTAGTTCGCATATCATGAGTCATAGTTAGTTATACAGGAAATTAAGCAAAAGTAAAATCCGGTATTCACATCTTGCATTGGTAAGTCCAAAAGGAAGTAGGGCATTATCTTTAGTTTATGTTGAAACTAATGTAAACTGCAGAAGCTAAAAAAAGGAGCAAACAAAGAGACATTGTCTTGTTAATAGGTGCACCTTAACATCTTGTGTAATTAAAACAAGCCAATGAACATAGGAAACATTAATTGATGCATATTTTTACCAGATCTCCCATGAGAATTGATCATTCAAACTTATTATTTAAGGCAGAAATGTGGGGGCAAATGCAATCAGATTCTTTTCATGAGAAGTGTCTAAATTCTGTTTGCCTTGAAACCACTGTTAAGGTTGAAGCCTGTTAATATACTTTGCATGAATAAAAATTTCTTATGTTTATTTGCTTGTTTTAATTATATAGAAGACTTAGATGTATGTTTTACAAGTTGACTATTTCTTTGTTCAACTTATTGCAGACCAAGTGTACTTGACAGTTTATCTTTTTAATAGTTTTACTGACTTGGCTTTGCAAATTATTTTTCCTTCAGTTTTGTCATTTTAATTAGTTTTCCATTTACCATGCATCACTTTGTTTTGTACATTTTAATAAGTGCATGGTGATGGCTGAAAGAAAATTCTGTCATAAATATATGGTGATATATGATGTCACATGCTATTTGAACTAGACTGGCATAACTCTGTAATGGCACATTTAGTGAAAGTATTAATCATAACAATCAGTGTTGTCACACTAGCTTCTCATCAGGTAAACAAACTTTCTATGCCTGCTTTGTCACATTTAAGTGTATACTTTAATGTACATTGGCATAATCAGCAGTGGCTAACTGGCCACGAGACTAAAAATTGGTAGATGGCAATTTTTGTTGACTTATGAGGGGCATACAGGTCAACCAGTTGGACCACTGCTCAGGTAGCATGGCAAATGAATCTCTGAATGTGGTAGAGAGATGATTTTGGGACACAGTGGTGTATTAAGAGTCACAGCCGCAGCACACTATCATGACATGATAGAACAATTAATTCTTCTTTCTATCATCTCACATGCTGGAAGTGGGACAAATTAACGACCCCATTTCCGTTATGAACTAAAAATAAATAGTCAAGGTACAGAATTCTTGACCATGCAGAGTTGGCTTGAGGTGGTAGCTTTCTTAGAGATAAGTTACAGTATTAATTTATGGATATGCACTGTTCCTGTGTAGCACGTAACAGCTGACCATAACTCCAGTGTGCAAAGATAGGGTGTACAAATGGTCCTGCAACCTTGTACTGCTGCAAGTTATGCTGTACAGGCTGATTATAGATGAAGGGAACCATCTAAAAGTTATAATTTTGACTGGCTTCATGTAAGACCTCTAGTTCATGTGACACTGTAATTCTTTCAGTCATCCAATGTCAGCGGTTTTCAAATGGTGAGGGCACCCTCTATGAGGAGGTCCAAGGCTGTTCTGAGGAAATCTCCTAGAAATAAATATTCATCATTAATACTATGTGAGATTAGGCTAAATGTAAATGGATAATATTCTACAGATGTATGTGTCTGATTACAAACCTCCAAACCTAATAAAACCATAGGTAAAAGTCTATATAGTCTATATAGTCATGGAGTCTCCACTGCTTGGAGTAACCTCCCTCTCCCCATCAGATCTCTCCTAAACTTAACCAATTTCAAAATTTCCCTAAAGGAATACCTGCAAAAATCATGGTCCTGCCCCTGTAAAGACCCCACTTGACAATCCCCCTGCTTGTAAGCCTGCTTCACCTTTCCTTCCACCTATACTTCCTTTTTCTCAACATCAACTTAGTGCTTACTAAGCCCTGCCATACCCTCTATCCCCTCCTCACCCCTCACCTTTAATTTTTTATTTCTTTTCTCTTCTCCCTATCAATCCTGAACTCCTCTACACTTGTTTTTGAACTCATCATATAAAACTAATTTACAAACTTCTCTAGTTTGTATTTTTTTCCATTTTTTCCCCATTTTTTATATGCAACTGTAAATAATTTTGTATCTGTTTTTCAGTTTTATATGCAACTATAAATAGTTCTGGTATCTAACTGTAAACACTATTGCAACTGTAAACTTGTTTCTGTATCTTCTGTAAACATTGTATTCTGGAGCTTTTCTCCTCGGGGTCTCTGCTGAAAAAGGGCACTTGCCCAGCCAGATTAACACAGTTAACAAATGGCAAATAAATAAATAATAAATAAAATAAATATCTTGAAGATTTGGAGTGTGTGTGTGTGTGTGTGTGTGTGTGTGTGTGTGTGTGTGTGTGTGTGTGTGTGTGTACAGGGTGGGGGTGCCATTCTGTTTCTTCACAATGTAGCTATGGTTTCCATATGAGAAGACTTAAGTACTTTTTGATATTTAGATGAGGCATCATTACATGTATCTGGTTTGAGGGAGGATTAATCTCATAGAATCTCAGAAACTATGAAAGGAAAATGCAGAGTTTTATATTCCTTAAGAATATATAATAATGTTGTGTTTCTAACATCTGCACATTTTAGCTTCTTTAAAATAACCTCACTGCCCTTTTCCTAGCTGCACTTATTTTAAGAAATTTCAAAAGTTTATGTGGAGGGTCAGCTGGATAACAATTCTTCCAGTGAGGTGGGTATTGTAATGGTCATTATATGTTTCAGGGTTCTACACATGGTTATACTGAGTATACAGCACTGTTACCAGTTAGTAACATGGAGCCTTTATGGTCACATAGGGCTCATAATATGCATGTTACACACTGTGCGCAAGTAATAGCTGCAGTGGTTGGATGGTGTAAGTTGAGTTCAGCAGGAAAGCATTGGTTAAACGTAAAATTGCATTGCATTATAACAACAATAGTATCAGGCCGATTAGATATTAGTAGGGTATAAGTTTCTAGACAGTAAATGATATAAGAGACTGAAAAAAATGTAAAAATCTCATCTCATTCTTGCAGATGCTTAAAAGTCATATATGTCCCACCTTAAGCCAGGTGAGTTATCCTTGTTCAACTTTAAAGAGTATTATAATAACAGCATTTGTTATTCACTTTATAACTTGACGTGTTGGGGTTGCCATATCAATTTCAAATACATGTGGGTGTCAAGAAAAAGAGAAAATATGGGGGGGGGGGTACAAATTATTTAAGGGGCATTTGTATAGTAATCAAGTCTTGTTATGTTCTGTCTTTCGGCACAAATCCTATAAGTTGCTCTATTTCCAAATTTTACAGTATATAGCTTAAGATGCAGCAGTTCAAGTTAAACGGAGAGCGAGAGCAAGATCATAGGTGGATGGAATTATTACAGTTGTGTTGGCCAATGACCTTGCATATTCATGAAGGTCTCTGACTTCAGTGAAAAGGGGAGACATATTTACATCATTGGTATGTGGGACTAAGGCCATCTGTCTTGGTTCACTGTTCTGTTCCTATGCTGTACAGCAGAGATCTTAAATTCATGGCCCACAGACCTGAAGCAGCCCTCAAATCAGCATAATTGTAATGATGGAAATGACTACAGTATGTTTCTAGCTTTACTGACTGCATTTCGTTTTGTCTTGGAGATTGTGTCCCTTGCCTGAGATTGCTAGTCCTCATACAACACCACTGTTTTTTTGAGTTTGAGATCCCTGCTGTAGAGGCTGGAGAAATCGTTACTGTCCAGTAACATTAGTCACGGTCTCATAGAGTCATTTGGATATGAATACATGACAATCCCTTAGAACATCATTAATGGATCAGTCTTGGTCATGGGTATACTAAAAATCAGGACACATCGGTATACTCAGAATCTGGCCAATTATAGAGTGAGTGCTAATTTAGATTGGTTAACTTTAAAAGGGCTAAATCAAGAGATAATCACAGGCTACCAGCACAGTGCAAGGATGTATTCTGGCTGACACTATTGCTAAGAAAATCACTACCCTGAACATTAAAAAGATAGAAGCACTGCAGTTGATTGTGATGCCTTTCATTATGTTTCACAATGCTGTAAATATAATGGCATATATTTTGCAGTGCCAATGTGTTAGTACATCCTGAGTTCCTTTGTTGCAGTTAATGTACTTTATTTTTAGTAACTCATACTATAGGTATGTGTCTGTGCAACAAACAACTAACTAATAAAAACACAAAATTGCTCACATATTGTTCCCCTTATTTAAAAACTCTCAAATTGAGCAACGACCATCCAGGACATGGTATATCAATATTTACTTTAATAATGTTGCACAAATCAATGCATTTACAACAAGTTAATAAAATAAAAAGAGCAATAAAGGTTAAGTACTTTCATCCTTAGGCTATTAGGACTTCTTCAGAACCATTTTGTTCTGTAACAAGGGCTGTGTTTAAAAATTTGAAATGGTATCACATGCCTAAACTGCTCCAGTCAATAAAACATTACTATAATAACTAAAATAAAACATCAGTTTGTCTGTCATGACCACAAAATAGTAACAATAATTTAAGCTATGTAAAATTTAAGCTGTATAAAATTGTTTATGTAATCATGTCCAATAATCAAGTAAAAATTCTGTTATCAGTTAAAAAGTCAAATTTGCATAAAGTAAAAAGTTAAAAAGATGAATAAAAGTATATATTTTTTATCATTACTTATTCTATAAAGTTAGTCAAACCAAATAATCAAGCTTCTACAGTTCATAAAATATAATATAGATACAAAACAGATATATAAGTGTAATCAACTTGATATACAGTATGAAGGTATAAAATAGAAATTAGTAGTGGAAAAAAAAAGAATTAATAAACACAATATAGTGTTTTGATTCAGGTAATGGAGGAAATGCTTAATACCCTATATGAAACTTATTTTACAAAATTAGTTTAATATGTTATAGTCAGTGATGAATTATTAGGTTGTAGAACTCTGCAAAGACGGAAAAGGTAAGATTTCTCTGATTTTTACACATTTTTCTTTTTATTTGAGTTTCTGAAACCTCAAAGTTAGTGTCCATAGAAATCTGAGGTGGGGGGGGCCATCACACAGTGCAGGGAGGTCAGATCCTCTGCCAAAATATGTATTGGCTCATAGGTAAGTACTAGGTTACTGCCCTTGTACACCATTTTAAGCCTAGCTAATTTTCCTCATAGGTGAAAGTCAAACCCTCTACCTTGTGTCTGTGAGGTAAATACTTTAACCATTATGCCAGCCCCTTTCTTTTACCTTGTACAGTTTGGTGATTTATTTAGTGATTTTTTTTTTTGAGTGCAGTTGTGTTACTTTTTTAGATGTTTTGTGTCTCAGCCTACAATACAAGAAGCTTCTTCCCAGTTTAAAAAGCATGTTATCACTAACAGGGCTGTGAGGCAGCCCTTTCCAAAGGTCAGATATGTAGCTGTCTGCAGGTCTGAAAGCTGAATCCAGGGACAATCATGACTAAGATTCATGAACGTCTTAATATCAGAGCTTTGGCCAGCTAACATCTACCTGAAATCAGCTGGACGTATAAGTGAATTTAAATACACTTTTATCTGCTCTTTTGCATATAGTACTGTATGTAATTTATTTATTTGTGTTTTTCACTGAATATTAACTCAAGTGACATTGTGGCTGTCTCTCTACAGTTAGTTCTCCACCCACCCTCCCTGTTCCTGTTTTGGTGTTAATGTTGGTGGCTTTGAAATTGCCCGCCCCTCTTGTAGATTTGTATTTGGATACTCCTTCTGGGCCCATCTCATTTGCTCACTCAGCTGAGTGCAGTGAGATCATATTCTGATTTCAGGCACTCCTACTGTGTACAAAGAGAGCATTTGGGAAGGATAACCCCTGTAGCCTCTTAATCCTGCTCTGTTCCCTCCCTCAAAAAAAAAAAAAAAAAAATATATATATATATATATATATATATATATATATATATATATATATATATATATATATATATATATATATATATATATATATATATATATATATATATATGGGTCTACTTTGTATAACCGAACTTCCGATTCACCGACACACAATTTACCGACCCCAAACAACCGAAAACACACAACACCGACAAACACCAACAACTCAAAAAAACGAACACCATTACACCGACACAAAAAACGTAAACTACACATTGCACACAATAACATATCCACTAACCTTAACCTAAACCCTAACTCTAATGTCCGACACTACCGCACACTTACCCAACCCGCACCCTAACCCTAACTCACTTAACCCACCCCTAAACCTCAACACCGTCACTATCGCACACTTACCCTACCTGCACCCTAACCCTAACTCACTTAACCCACCCTAAAACATTAAGCCCGTCACTATCGCACACTCACTCCACCGGCATACTAACCCTAACACACTCAACCCTTCCCTACACTACACTACACTACGTCACTATCACACACTTACCTTACCAGAACCCTAAGTCCGACACTACCGCACACTCACCTTTCCCACACCCTAACCTAAAATCCCTCACTATCGTACACTTACCTGTCTGCTCCCCAATCCTAAATCCGTCACTATCGCACACTTACCGGATCGCGATCACACATTGCCGTTGTCGGTCTTTCGGCTGTCGGAATATCGCCTTTTCGATCATCTACCTGTTCGGTCGTTCTGTCTCTATCTTCTGGGTGTCGGTGAAGTGGCGGTTCGGTTATTCGAAGTAGACCCATATATATATATATATATATATATATATATATATATATATATATATATGGTTCTACCTCACATAAACGAAACACCAAAACACCGACAACGCAATCACCGAAACCACATAACCGACAGTACAAAAACACGAAATCCCACATGCCCGACAACGAAATAACCGACGATACACAAACACGAAACCTCATACACTTCACACACCACAATCAACAAACAAAACACATTCCCGTCCAAAACCACATACACAACACAAGCACACCAAAATCCCTACAAACCCACACTAAACCTCACATACACAACTACCTACAACCCTAACCCAAACCCTAACCCTAAGGTCCGTCACTACCGCACACTTACCTGACCGCTCCTAACCCTAACTCACTTATCCGCCCTAACCCAAACACAATCACTACCGCACACTTACCTGACCCGCTCCCTAACCCTAACTCACTTATCCCACCCCTAACCCAAACACAATCACTAACGCACACTTACCTGACCCGCTCCCTAACCCTAACTCACTTAACCCACCCCTATCCACACTTACCTTTCTCGCACCCTAACGTCCGTCACTACCGCATACTTACATAGCCCTTTCCCATTTCGGCATCCTCGGCGTCGGTGCTTTCATCCGTCGGGTCGGTCTTCTGCTTGTCGATCTTCTAGGTCCCGTCGCGTCGGTCTTCTGCACTGTCGATCTTCTGGGGCTCGCGATTTCCCTGTCGATGTTCCGGCGTGTCGTTGAAGTGAGGTAGAACCATATATATATATATATATATATATATATATATTATTCAGCTGCTCTTACTGTAACTGTCTTAGTTGCTCTTCTGCGTGCTGTTATCTGTTCAGTCGCTCTTACTCTGCACATTACTGCTTGTTAGTAGCCTTCTAATTTACTGCCTTCTGCACTTGTTTTTTAGTCATTTGCTAATTTAATTGCATTTATTTGAACAGTATTTGCCATAGTGTTGCTACACACTCAGGTGTGCTGGCCTGTGCTACAATTTGAATTGTATTTACTGCTGTTTTAGCTGCTTTTCTGTAACAAAAAAAAATTCTAAGCTTGTTTCCTGCCTGTCCTGTAACTAGTCAAGTCCAGATACAGACTTGCTGTATCCAGGACTGTTGGTAAGCTTTCTGTGTTGGAGGGAAGCCTTCTAGCTTATCAGTGGGAGTGGTAAGCACTAGGTAGCCTATCAACCATGGGAAAAGTGGGTTTTGGTCCTGAAATTGTAGTTCATTGGTCGTTTGGGCAGTTTTTCCATCTCTTTTTACTTTCTGGTTAAAAGCCTGTTTTGTGTTTGGTCCCCGTCTTTCCTATAACTATAGTCCAGGTACAGATTTGCTGTTTCCAGGACTGTTGGTAAGCTTCTGAGCCCCCCCCCAAGCCCTTCTGTGTTGGAGAGAAGCCTTCTAGCTTATCAGTGGGAGTGGTAAGCACTAGGTAAACTATCTACCACAGGAGGAGTGGTTTCTGGCCCAGAAATTATAGTTTACTGGCCGTTTGGGAAGCTTTTCCATCTCTTTCAACCTTCTGATTTAAAAGCCTGTTTTTGCACTTGTTTCCTGCCTTTCCTGTTACTAGTCTAGTCCAAGTACAGATTTGCTGTATCCAGGACTCTTTGTAAGCTTCTGACCCCCCCCCCCCCAAGCCTTTCTGTGTTGGAGGGAAGCCTTCTAGCTTATCAGTGGGAGTGGTCAGCATCAGGTAGCCTATCTACCACAAGAGGAGTGGTCCTTGGCCCAGAAATTGTAGCTATTGGCTGTTTGAGCAGTTTTTTCCATCTCTTTCAACTTTCTGGTTTGAAAGCCGCACTTACGCCTGTTTCCCATCTGTCCTTTAACTAGCCTAGTCCGGTTACTGAGTTGCTGAATACAGGATTGTTAGTAAGCTTCTGAGCCCCCCAATCCTTTCTGTGTTGGAGGGAAGCCTTCTAACTTATCAGTGGGAGTGGTAAGCACTAGGTAGCCTATCCTCCATGGGAAGAGTGAGTTTTGGCCCAGAAATTGTAGTTTATTTGGCTGTTTGGGCAGTTTTCCATCTCTCGCAACTTGCTGGCTTAAAAGCCTATGTTTGTACTTGTTCCCTGTCTTTCCTGTAACTAGTCTAGTCCAGGTATAGATTTGCTGTATCCAGGACTCTTTGTAAGCTTCTGAGCTCCCCAAGCCTTTCTGTGTTGGAGGGAAGCCTTCTAGCTTATCAGTGGGAGTGGTAAGCATTAGGTAGCCTATCTACCACAAGAGGAGTGGTTCCTGGCCCAGAAATTGTAGCTATTGGCCGTTTGGGCATTTTTTTCCATCTCTTTCAACGTTCTGGTTTAAAAGCCGCACTTGCACTTGTTTCCTACCTTTCCTGTAACTAGCCTAGTCCAGATACAGAATTGCTGTATCCAGGACTGTTTGTAAGCTTCTGAGCCCCGCAAGCCTTTCTGTGTTGGAGGAAAGCCTTCTAACTTATCAGTGGGAGTGCTAAGCACTAGGTAGCCTGTGTACCATGATAGAAGAGGTTCTTGGCCCAGAAATTGTAGTTTATTGACCATTTGGACAGTTTGTCTGTCTCTTTCAACTTTCTGGTTTAAAAGACCACATCTGCACTTGTTTCCCATGTTTCCTGTAACTAACCTACTGGGTAGCACTAGAAAGCCTTAAACTGATACAAGCCTTCTAGCTTAAAAGAGAGACTTTGGAGTGATTAAGTATCAGTTTTCTGTACTTTCTTGCTGTACTTAACTGTTTTCTGCCTAAACACAGATTTTCCAGTGTTTATTGTGATTTAAAAGCTTGTTTTTTCACATATTGTACTTATTTAACTGCCTGCACTTTTAAAAAGTTGTTTTTTTTAAATAATTTAACTGTTGTAGGCTACACACTAAAGTGCGATAGCCTTTTCTGGTCGTTTGTAGTCGTTTAAAGCTGTTTTAAGTGTATTTTTTACTGTTTTTGCCTTATCTTTTCAAAAAAACTTTCTAAGCTAGTATAGTCCAGTTTTCAGGCTAGTGCTGAATTCAGGGCTGTGATACTAGTTTCTGAGTTGCCCATACCTTACTTGGATAGAAGGAAGTTTCTCTTTTCACCTGTGAGAGAGGGGAGCTTTGAGCAACCTATCTGTCCCTGAAGGAGAGGTTCCAGCCCAGAAGTTAGTAGTTTATTGACCATTTTGGGCTAATTTCTATCTCTTTCATTTCCCTACTAAATAAACTGCATTTGCACAGTTTTGCGCACCGGGCAGTGCCAGTTAGCTACGGTTAAATTATTCCTGGCTCCACTAAGTCTCCTCTTCAGTTTTTCCCCTTGAAACTAGTCTAACTCTCAACCTAAGCACTCAAAAAGCATCTTACAGCCCAGCACTTGCCCAGACCTAATAGCAAGCACTAATATACCCTGACACTGATTGCCCAGCAGGGCAAAGCTCTTTATTCTCCCCTCACCAGCCAAGCGACTAAGCATCTCTCCCTACTTTTCAGGCATGACCAAAGGGCAACTTCAGGTGCACTCTCCAGTGCAGCTGGTGAATCTGGGTATCCTGAAACAATGTTACAACTGCCTCATGTACACATACAACCCTCTCCTCCTACCACAAAACACTAATATATGCGAGAGATGCAATTATACAGTCAAACTGGAAGCTAAGCTGTCCACCCAAGACTGGAACAGACAGTCAAGAGGAGAAGGTTAACACTTGCACCACAACTCCCGGCAGACACAGACCTACTAAAACAGCACTGGCAAAAAATACACATAAATACACAAAAATCATACTCAGAGGCTCTAAATAAAAACCTGCAAAAGCATCAGAGACCTCCAAAGCAGACACCCAAACAACCTGCACTTCCCGTCACAAACCAGACAACACATAAAACACAAAATCAGTGTGCCGCACAATCACAGCCCTTAAGGCGAAATAACACACCTAACACACTAGTGATAGGTGACTCTATAGTCAGGCACACTGACGTCCCACTCACTAGGCTGGACAAGCAGAAGGTTACTGTTAGCTGTCTGTTGGGAGCCAGAATCCGCCACATAACACAAGCACTCAGGACACTCCAGAACAAGTACAAATATGACTCTGTCATTGTTCATGTTGGTGTGAATGACCTGAGACTTACCTCCCTGGACTACATGAAAAGAGACATGGAAGAGCTCTCTGATCATGTAGCCCAGGCTGGTATGACCCTGAACCTGAGTAGCATCCTGCCCTCACTAAGAATGATACCTCAGTATAAAGAAAAAATGATCAACTTCAACAATTGGCAAAGATTCTGGTGTCATTCAAAGGGGACCCAGTGTCTGTCAGCCTGGGACGACAAGCCGCGTTGCTTCACAAGAGACGGCTTGCACCTGTCACCCCTAGGCTTTCGAATACTGGCCAAGGATTTTACTGCCCCCATAGTGCCTTTTTTAGGCAAGGCTGAAAAGTCAAACCCACCTCCATAAACAACACAATTAACAAAAAACTGAGGGTTATGCTACTCAACTCCAGGAGTTTAAATCTCAAAATGCACAAGCTCGAACCTCTCCTCAGTATGGAGAACGTCGACATCGGTGCAGTAACTGAAACCTGGTTCAAGGCTCCAGAGAGCACCCCAGCACTACCGGGCTACAACTCATATCACATGTTTCAGCCACAGAACACTGATCGAAACACAAAAGGAGGGGGTGTATCCATATTCATCAAGGATACCTACACCTCCAGGTTAGTGGCACAGCATGATACCTCTGAGATCATCCATGTGCAACTAACATCAGACAAATCTGCAATGCAAATTGTGGCCTGCTACAAATCACCCTCCATGGCCCAGGACCACCACTCCACCTTTCTGGAGGCAATGGAAAACATGAAGGTCCTACCGAACACTCTGATATTGGGTGATTTCAATTACCCTACCATTCACTGGGAAAACTACTTGAGTACAAATTCCCAGGCCCAGCGCTTCCTGGAATTCATTAACTCAAATTCCCTGGATCAGCTGGAAAACTCCCCTACCAGAGGTGAAAACATATTGGACCTGGTCATCATCAACATGGGCGACAGGTGTTCCACACCGGAGGTCAATCCCGTCACTGGTTAGATTAGACCATAAACTAATCCCTCTGGATGTCCACACCCCATCACCACCCCCAACTGAGGAAACCACAGTAAAAAACTTTTCTAAAGCAATCTGCACCTTACTTAAGACAGAGGTGGTAAGTTTCACAGCCCCCACACTAAAGGATAATGCTGCCCAAGATGCAGAAACCTTTACAAATGCACTCTATGAGCACCTACAAGGATGCATGGATTGTGCCATCCCTAGCAAAACCAAGACTCACTCCTCTAAGAGAAGGAAACCATTTTGGTGGACCCCTGCAATAAACAGGCTATACAATAGAAGGAGGAAACTAGTTCAGAAAAAAA
>NC_056741.1:1282468227-1282525727 GCF_019279795.1 Protopterus annectens | reverse complement strand
TTACGGGTCTACTACTAGAGGTGGCTTCGCCTATTTTGACTGAGTGGGTTCTATCACTGAGACAGTTAGCTATCCCTCTGGTAGCATATGGGTTGATGCCTAGCTGGGAGAGTTTATCTATTATGCCTGAGTGGGGAATAGTGTCGAAGGCTTTGGCTAGGTCAAGGTAGGCGGTGTGCATCGTCTTCCCCACGTCCATGCCTTTGGTGACTGTTTCAAAGAAATTGACCAAGTTTAACAGGCATGATCTCCCTTTGACAAAACCAAACTGTGTTGGGTCACGCGTTTGGAGATTGCCAATGTCCTTGTTTATAAGGTCCATGATAATGCATTCCATGGACTTGTAGATCAGGCTAGTTAGGTTGATGGGCCTATAATTGCCTGGGTCAGTGGATGTTCCACCTTTATGTAGAGGGATGACAGTGGCTGTCCTCCATTCAGCTGGGATGAAGTCAGTGCCTAGGCTTTGGTTGAATAGGGTGCCCAATGGAGCTGAGAGCTCATGCTTGAGTTCATGTAGGATACAGCCAGGGATGTTATCGGGTCCCATGGAGACTGTTTTTTTTTCCTTTAAGAGGTGATTAAAGACCTGCTCCCTGTAAGAAAACCTAGTTCACATCACCCTTCTAAACTTACAACCTCTCATTACTTTATATAAGACAAGACTGTTTGTTATTAACTCCTGGTTGTTGTATAGTAATCAGAAACATTTTTATCATTTTTTTTCTGCACTTTTATAATTAAACTCACAAATTATCCATTAATACATTGTTCAAATTGTTGGTTAGATTTATTCCCTGTTATGGGATTAAAATTAAATTGGTGAGAGCATTTCAGTATTTGCCATACACTAATCTCCAGCGATTCATTCCAATTTCTCCATGTTGCTCATCATATCTTAATGAGATAGCAGTTGGATACTTGGAAATGCTCCAAAATATATGCAGTGTGGCCACGAGTATTCTCCGTCTTGAAAATGTTAAAAATCTGGCAGACTAACTTCAGATGGTTTAACTGTCTATTAAGCATCTCTTACAATTTTAAGTCTCGAGGACAGCATTATCATATGACTTGTTTATATTTTCATCAGTTTCTTTGTTATCAAACACTAGCTCATTGCAAGCACTGTTTCACTAAAAACTAGAGAAATATTTTATACAGCAGGCACTTAAGGCTTGGAAATTTTCAACTAAATTCTTGAACCTTACCAAGAGCTTCCCCAGTCTTTGGGATAAATTCTACTATGTATGTTTACAATAACAATGGCTTGCCAGTTTTCTTGCAAAAGAAATGCATAGTTGTACATGCCTGCTTCTAGTGCTCTGTGATCATTGTACCTGCTAAAATAAAACTAGATCCTGTTATTTTTCTATATGCATGAGCAGAATGTCATATATTATTTCTTTTGATAAGTGCTGTTAAACATGGTATTGTATATTTACTACATATAAAATGTACCATAGTTTGTTCTTCTACATTTATTAATGTATTATTTGTTTTGTTTGTAAACCTCAACAAGAAAATTGTTTGCTTAAAAAAGATTTCAGCTTACTTTCTACTTGAGGGAAAAACCTTATCTATAGTGTTCTAATCCATCTCCATACAATCTCTGAAGAAATCTTTCTAAATTTCTGTTGTGAAGTCAGACTATTTTGTGGAAAAAATAGTCTTGATTGTCATTGATAGGTAAAAACAATAAATGAGTTGTAAACAATATCAGGACTTGTATGAGGCCTTCAGTGATCTGACAAAGGTATGTTATGTAATGACTCTTGAAGCCTATTGTAAGATATGACACAAATCTGGTTGTTTTAAGAAACATATAAAAGACCAGAGGCTTCTGCATGATGATATGACTGCCAGAATTCTGTACAGTGGTTCAAAAATAGATTAATTTAAAATCTGAACTAGGGGGTACATGTACATCATTGCCCAAGGTTGTTTACAGAAAAGACAGGCTTCCCATTTGAATGGACATAGAATACAGAGTGGTTGAAGTGTTTTTTTTATTGGATGTATGCATTCTTAGACCAAAGATTCAAGAGGCATCTGCCATTGACCTCTACTATGCTGATGACTATGGCATTCTTGCACATACACACTGGCAGTGACCTTGGTTTTATACTAATTATGCTGGCAAATGTTTAGCAATGTTTGTCATTTTCAGTCGGTCATATGAAAGCCAAATTTATTCTTTTATTCTACTGAAAGCCTTGTGGTTGGCTTTCCACAGCTTGCCTTAGTGGTCAGATCCTTAAGACAGTTGAAAATTTTTTCCAACCTTGGTAGCTACTGCTTACTGACAGTGAAAATTCATTCATTCATTCATTCATTCATTCATTCATTCATTCATTCATTGTTACGCCTACTGTTTCTCCAGCTCAGATTCATGGGCGGGGGGAGGGCTTTAAACTCTCAGAGCACTCAATGGGCACAAGGAAGAGAAGTTCTTACTAGGCAGGACACCAGCTTATCATATGATGTAAACATGCAAAGACACACACACACACACACACACACACACACACACACACACACACACACACACACACACACACACACACACACACAAACACAAAACATGTACTTATTCATTCATATGTATCATGCCCGCCTATAAGGCATTTGGAAGACCATTACTTCACCTACAACATGCACTGAGGAGGTGGGATGAAACTGGAGCACCCAGTAAAAGCCCACATAGATACAGGGAGGGCATGCACAGAAGGCCCACATAGATACAGGGAGGGCATCCACAGAAGGCCCACATAGATACAGGGAGGGCATGCAGAGAAAGCCCACATAGATACAGGGAGGGCATGCACAGAAGGCCCACATAGATACAGGGAGGGCCTGCACAGAAGGCCCACATATATACAGAGAGGGCATGCACAGAAGGCCCACATAGATACAGAGAGTGCATGCATAAAAGGCCCACATAGATACAGGGAGGGCATACAGAGAAGGCCCACATAGATACAGGGAGGGCATGCACAGGACGCCCAAATACATAATGAGAGGGCATGCACAGAAAGCCCACATAGATACAGAGAAGTCATGCATAGAAGGCCCACATATATACAGAGAGGGCATGCATAGAAGGCCCACATAGGTACAGGGAGGGCATGCACAGAAGGCCCACATAAATAGTACATTCAGCACAAGATCCTGTCTGATAATTTTTCCCTTAGAAAGTGCCCAAGGTATAGATCTGTAGGTGAGTTATTACCTTTACCCTTTTTATGGATGTAAAACATGAGTAACTTATAAACATCATCTAAAGAGTCAGAAAAAGTAGCACCAGCAGTGCCTCTAGAGAATCATTTGTTTCATGTGTGGAGACTTGCAAGGAATGAGGCAGTAATACTCAGACATATTTTTTTCTGCTTCTGCCATAGACACTGTATTCAGATGCATAACTCTCAGTTATCAACACAGGTGGTCAAAGTAATATCTCAGTTGTGTTTTACAAGAGTGGGCTGGCATTGGTTAGTGGTCCCCCAAGGTCACATGCTTTGTTTGGAAGGCTTAAGCATAGGGTTTGAGAGTTACTTGTAGCTGAGTCATGGCCAAAGACCCTGTGATGCTTAGAAAAATTATTTAAAAACTACTGAGGGTGTTACTCAAGAAAAACAGCAACAATTCCAGATGCTGGGAGACTTTAGTGATGATTAGTCACAGAGGTGCCATAGAGAACACCTGTATTAACAGATGATCTGGTCTGAACAGAATTACCTTGCTTTTGAAACAGAAAAGTGGAAGCATAGGAAGGGGAAAAAAACATCCATCGGGTAGTTCTCCCACATGGAAACATCTGCAGTTCTGTGGGTTGATCTGTGACCCAGGAATACATTATAGTAGTTGAGATTATCTTTAATGTAAGGGAATCTCATTGACAGTTTATTGTAAATGAACTAATCTAGGAAAGCTGCCAACCTGTGGACAACATTTTTCCTTAGTCTATTTATATTTATCTACATTTTTCATTAACTTTATCCAGTAGGCTTTTCTAAACTGAATTAGTTTACTCTTCCCACTTAAATAACTGAAATTAATAGGACCCGGAGACAGTAGATTTTCCAACTGTTGACTCCTTTTTTGGGCTTGCCATTTTGGTGTTGTAAGAAGGATGACCCCTCTTTGATATGTTTTTCAGAATTTCAGGGAACTGTTTGCTTCTTCCCAGGAATGAAGGTCAGCAGAGTTCTCTTTAGGCTACTTTGGTGGCTCAGTTATGTTTTTAATCCACATCTCTTGTCTTTTAACATTCTTAGAAAACGTGATGTTTGTTGATTTTCCTGCCTGATTATACTCTTTTTTTTCCTAATTCCCGATAACAAAGTCCTCAGACCTTAAAACTAGTATAATCCTGCTGCTCTGTTGAAGGCCTGGTGCTTATAATAGTATATATGTTCACGAGGTGGAACCTTAGTTTCTGTAGGAGAAACACATTCAGGCATAAAGACATTGATTCAGGCAAGGAGGAAGAATGTTGAATTGGTTGCAGGAGAATATGCTCTGCCACTTGCCTATTACTGTGTTTGTTTTGAAAGGGGAAGATAATGATGTCATAGCAATGTATACACTGCCATAAGGACTCCCTCTGATGTCTGCTACATCCACTCTGGGAATGCACATTGGTATTATCCAGTACATTTAAGATCTAAACATCAAAACCAGTACTTCTGGAAAACATACTTCCCACACACCTCTGATATTGCTACCCTTATACCTGTGTACAGTGGTCCGGATGTCTATGTCTTCTATACTGTGATCCAGTGCCTCGATGCTTGTATCATCTATGTCTGCCTCCAATACCTTAATAATTTTATAATGTCTTCATTTCTGCACTTGTGCCCTTGTTTCAGGTTCCTGCTCCACTAGAAAAACAGTGACGTGGCCACTTAACCACCTATATTTGGGCATTAGTGTTCTTGGTATGTATACCGCTATCAGTGGAAACAAATACCGTGATACTCATGTCCTTTACATCTGTTCATCTTGACCTAGAATACAGCTCACTCTTATAAAACACAATTAAGATATTCATTTGACCATCTCATTAGTATATCTTTTCTCTTTTTCCTTTATTCATTAAGACTGTGTTTTTCAGAATGTTTAACTAAAAATTTACAATTCTTACAGAAATTCTTACAATGTGACCAGTTTGGCTACCCCTTCCAGTTAATCTAGATATTTAAAACAACAGTTTATATTATATATAATTTGTTTGCATATTGGGCAAACTAAAACAAAACTGATTTGGGAGGGAAACACTGAAAACAATCACTTTTCAGCTATAAGAAATGTAAACTCAGATTTCCTAAAGCTTTGAGGTCCTTAGCAGGTGAAAACATAGAAGTAGCATTGTCTCTTGTTTTTAGAGATTCTGACCTACATTACAGTGCCTCTGTTCTGAGGTAACACTGTCGTCAGGTTGCTGTTTGATACAATGACCTCATTTTTGTTGGTTACTGTGATACCTTTTTTTCTGCAAAGAAAACTCTAGGACATATCCATGTGCATTTTATCCTCTCTCACTAAAACATGTTTCTCACAGATGAAAGTGTGTTATTCATAAATATATTTGCTTGTGCTTTTAACAGAAACTAGTCCCACGTTAGAAAAATCAGTTTCCCTATGTTTTTGTTAAAAGAGTTCCAATAGTAAATTAAATACATAAACAAACAAAACAAACAAATAAATAAATAAAATTACCTTATTACACATATCAAGCCATGGTAGTTTAGCTGTAGCGTTGTTGCCTCACAGCAAGAGGTTTTTCCGTTCGATTCTCGGCTGGAGCACCTTCTGTGTGAGAGTCTGCATGTCTTCCCCGCAGTCAGGTGGCGTTCGAAAGACATGTGTAGAATGGGCGTGCCTTCGTTGAAGGTTGGGTGTCGAGCTGGCACCTCGGCACCCACAAAAAAATCTACTGCCAATCATTAGCGGACCGGAGTACCACTGTGGCGACCCCTAACCGGGAAAAGCCGAAAGAACAACCTTATTACACATATCAGTGCCTTACCTGATCTTGGTGGGTAATAACAAAATCTGTTTTATTTTTCCAGTCTAACAGTGAACTTTCACAAGATAGCCCTCAAGGCTCATAGTGCAAACATTTGCCAGAAACTCTAGACCTGTGACCTCACACTACACCCGACACACAGTGGAGATGAGGTGCTGCATTTAGTGCAGCTGCATAAAATGCCTTCTCTTCTTGAAGTAACTTATAGGACCTTTTATATGACACAGCACTCTGAGACATTGTATATACAACTTCCCATCAGCTTAAACCAGAGCTTTCCACAAAGTGCCAAACTTCTGTGCATGTGTGTGTCTGTAATTTACAGCTTCTTGCTCCCCAAATATATTTGTAAGGCAGTTTTGCACCACATTTTGCTGTGCTATCTTTTCATCATTTCAACTAGAAAAGTCCCACTGGAGCATTGCAACTACCTTAGCATCTTGGGATAACTAGAAAGATATAGATAGATAGATAGATAGATAGATAGATAGATAGATAGATAGATAGATAGATAGATAGATAGATAGGCATGGATTCAGGAACATTTCTTGGGCTTGAAGAAACTGCTGTGGCCAAAAGTTGAAGTTTGCATGACCCAAGAAATGCGATTCAGAGACATGTTTAGTCGCAATGAAGAAGACCTCTTTCGTGGCAAATGTTCACATCTCTGAATCATGTGCAAGTACCACCAATGCTAAACAGTAGTTGTTGGCAATACTTACCACGAGTGTCCCAAGTATTATATTGGAACAGTCACCCCCATTCATTCTCTCACATAAATGCATGCATTCAAACACACAAATACTCCTCCATTCTTTACAACTGTCCCTGATCCTATAGAACGTCCCTGATGTTGCCCCTTAGTTTTGCCTTCTGCTTTGTAAATCATGGATAATTGTAGTCAGCCAATAATGGCAGACATCATAGCTTCATTCTTCTTATTGTTTAGAAAAAACTTTGTGAACACGTTGTTATGTTAACTTTTTAAGTGGCTTAGTGTAAGATAAAACAACTATCCTTGGTATTAGCTAGTGGTCTCCCCAGGATTACATGCTTTGTTTGGAAGGCTTGAGCATTGGCATCGAGAGGTATGCGGCCTCTCCCATACACAGATGCACAGAAACTCACTATGCATGAGACACACAGCTCCTTCATCTAATCACCGTCATAGCCACATTCACCCAAACACATACATACACACATGCGCGTGTGTGCACACTTACCCCAACTTCCCTACTGCAACCACCCAGGCAAACACACACACACACACACACACACACACACACACACACACACACACACACACACACACACACACACACACACACACACACACCACACCATACCACTACCTCTGTTCTAAAATTTCCTGATAATTACCTGTAAGCGATCTCTCCCATTAGGAATAATGGGTGAATATGGGATTTCTGCTGTCTGTGCTAATTAATGCACCAAGTGATTCTCTGAATCACTTGGGTATGTAACTCCCATCCTGCAGGCATATCCAGGGGAGAGCAAATGATTAATTAACCAATCTGATCTGTAAGGCTATGGAGCGAATCATTATGGAACTCATAAATGGAGAGATTGGGAACCTCCAGTCGCTGGACCCCACACAGTTCGGCTTCATCAAGGGCAGATCATGCCTCCTGAACCTGGTGGATTTCTTTGAGACAGTTACTCAGGGTATAGATAAGGGAAAGGAGGTACACACAGCTTACCTTGACCTTGCTAAAGCATTTGACACCATTTCCCCATTCAGGTATTATTGATAAGCTCACCAGTCTGGGCATAAACCCTTACGTCACAAGATGGATCGCAAACTGGCTCTCAGACCAATCCCATAAAGTAAGAGTAGCGGGATCTATGTCCGAATCCGGACCAGTAATGAGTGGTGTGCCTCAGGGCTCTGTCCTGGGGCCCCTCATGTTTGACATATACTTCTCAGAAGTACAGGCAAGCACGGAAGGGCTGTGGCTGACTAAGTTTGTGGACGACTGCAAACTGGGTGCTATAATAGAGTGTCTGGCTGACATGGAGATCCTCCAGAAGGGCCTAAATGAGACTGATGCATGGTGTCAAAGCCATGGTCTCAAGCTAAATGCAAAAAAATGCGTAGTAATCCCCTTTGGAAAAAACAGAGTACCCGCAAACTACAACATAGGAGGTAATCCCCTGAAATCTGAAGAAGAAATAAGGGATCTAGGGACCCAAGTAGATAGTCAGCTTTCCTGTGATAACAATGTTGCCAAAGTGGTTAGAAAATCCTTCTATGTGACCCATCTGATCACGAAAGGGTTCTCATCAAGATCTAAGGATGTAATGGTGCCCCTCTACTCTTCCCTCATCAGACCCATTATTGAGTACAATGTACCAATTGGAATGTACCTGGCTAGACATCTCCAGCAGCTGGAGAGACCACAGAGGTACCTAACCAAGAGGATTACTGACCGCAAACAGTTTCCCTATGCAGCACGATTGAAAAAGCTAAGACTGTTCTCTGTTGCATACCGCTTTCTCAGAGGCGATCTCTGTCTAACTAAAAGAGCCATGTCCAACCCAGAATTGTTGAACATGCTCCATCTTAGCAAAACCAAATCTACTTGAGCTAAACGCTCTAGGGATATAAACCTCAACACAACAATGAATAGAACATGCTGGAGGGATAGATTCCCTTCGCAGAGACTTCCCTTACTATGGAACAGGGTCCCAATCTACATAAGACAGAGCCCCTCACTATCACTCTTCAAGTAGAACCTTGATGAGTGGATGGGTAACAGAAAGTTCACACCGGGGATCACACCAACAGCACTACTAGATAGGGGCCAAGGGTACTAGCTGCTAGTACAAGGATCTACGGAACTATTAAAGGGACGGTGAATACCGCACAACATGGCTGGGCTAATATATGCCTTCGGGCAGATAGCCCAGTACAAACCTATGAACCTATGAACATAAACCACTCCCCTGGAATGCCTAATTAGCATTCAGCATAGCAGTGGAAGCAGCACACCATAGTCCATAGTGATTCAACTGACCTTGTAGAATCATTGTGGTGAGCCAGTCTTGAAATCAGAAAAGGTTACTGCCAATGTTTTTTCACTGCATTAGAGATTACCACTGGCGGTAGCCCTTCCTGAATCACAGCCATAGACTGGATACAGATATAGGCATATAGACATATGTATGCATATGTATTTATATGGATAGATATCTATTCACTTGCATATTCCTAGATGATTACAGTATGCTTTCTAGAGCAGGCATTTGGTGGAATCACACTTGGTACAAATAATTTTGTATAAATAGCAGTTTGCAGAAGATTCATTTAGTAGAATCACATTTAGCTACATGTATGTAGTGGTTGAAATTTCAAGCTGAATTTTGAGAAGTGGTTTAGTTAGTCGATTTTTGTAGAATGTGTATTTTTGTTCCCAATGTTTTTTCACTGTATTTGACAAAGTAATTGTTGCTCTTCTTAGCTTATAAGGGTTACAGTCAGTAAATGCGCTGGTTCAGGGAAATGAGATCATTGTTTTCTAAGCACTTGGTGGCAGTGATTCCACTGTTACAAGATTTTTCCCTTCAGCAAGTTGGTGTGACCATAGACTTGGTTTATATAAGTTTGGCAGGGGCTTGCCTTCTCACATTAAGGGGTGCAAGGGGGGCTTTCCCCCTGTGAAAACACTTGCAGTTTTATTTCTCTCTTATCTGTTTTGGGAATTTGTGTGTTAAACTTGTAGTAAAAATACAGTATTTGGTGTAGTTTTAGACAAAATATGATTGCATCAAAGGAATCTTCTACAAATGTGATTTAACTAATTTTTTCTACTAAATCTGTTTCTAACATTTGTATCTGAGACTAAAGATAATATACATGTATTAGGTGGATATATGTAAATACACACATGCAAACATGCACTCTGCATATTATGTGTGAGAATGGCGGGGGGGGGGGGCAGAGGGAGAATGAGACAAACACAGAACATAAAATTAAAGTTTACCAACGCTCTTACATCATTGGATGTTTCAATGACTGTAATCAGCATTTCAGTGGTTCTGTTGAAACACGTAGTTATGTCCTCAGATTTGTGTTTACTTCCATTGAAACAAATGGTGAGGGTTGCCAACTTTACCATTACAAGAAAATGAGAAAAGTCATTAAAATCTTAAATTTCACATATTCTCAAGAACTATGGGACATTCTCTTCAAGAGAAGACGTTAATTATTTTACTACATCCACTATAAATTAGCATACAGCCTTGAAAATGATATATCAAAGGAAACCCCACATTGTGTTTCCACTCCTTTATTTAAACCCAGAGACACAAACACTTGCAAGAAAAGCTGTCAAAACATCTGCAGGTGATATTCTGGGCTGCCTAACTATCCTTTGCCACTGACATCTACAGTAAAAACTAAACAGATACATATGCATACATCTTTTAGTAGTTTGCCAGACACATACACAAGCAAGCACACACACACACACACACACACACACACACACACACACATGTGCGAGCACATACACGGCTCGCATGCACACACATACACACACACACACACACACACACACACACACACACACACACACACACACACACACACAAACACTCACACATATACCATGTACTAATCCACTAATCCCAAAATCATGTGATTATAAGAATAAATACAATAAATATAACTGCTCTGCTCCTGGGCACAATTAACTCAAAGGATGCAACAGGTAGCAAGAGAACGTTTCAGGATGTTTTCCAACACTACAGTCCAAGTGCTTAGGCAATAACATATGTATGCTTGTTTTTACAGTTCTGATTATACAATGCAGTTTTCCTCAGTGAGAAACTAAGACCTGTCCTATTGGCTTATAAATACTTTATATTTCAGCACATGCTGTAACTTATAGATGGCACCTTAGATGCAGGTTGCCATCAGTCATAGCTGAGTAGTGCTTCTGTTGTCACCAGTGAACTTCTAGTCGTCAGTTATGAATCCCAGCAACAAGAAAGGATGGAGTCTGACAAGTGAATGCAAAGGAAGGCATGTCAGAGCAGATTTCGCTTCATATCCATTGGCTTTAATTGTTGTAACTCTTAAGCCTTATTTGCAAATACTTCCTTCTAGTTGTCTCATAATCACCAGAAGAATTTATCCATCCATTTAGCTTTGTGTAAGAAAATTCCAGACAATCGAGGGATTCAAGTAGATAACATATGTCTTCTCCTAAATAAATCCTTTATCCTTACTTTGTCATATTCAAGTCCAACCATAAAGCTACTATCAATATGATTTGAGGAATAGTGCCACAAGCTAGCTAATAAATTTATAAATAAAATAAAATATAAAATATTTTAACCTCAGAATTAAAATTGTATTCCAATGTATGTAAATATACCAGGACATAAGAGAAATGTAAACAGATCCATTAATGGCAAGGTAACCAGTTTCTGCTTTAGGACACACAAATCAGCACTGCTTCACAGGTACAAGATATATAGCAGAACATTCATTTGCAGGGACTGTTGCATAGATGCAAAACTATACAACGAGCAGCACTTCTAAGAGATATACAACATTACACAGATTTGTGTGTAAAAGATTTATAGCATGACACAAATTCATGCTAAGACAGGAGTGTCATTTGAGGGCAGGACACCTGGAAGAGAACAAGCTTAGACTTGCCAAATATTTTAAATTCTACTAGTCAAATGCTGGGACTGATAGACTTTAGTGCATTGCGCAGCGCAAATTAGCTTAGGTAGTAGACAAGCTAATGGTGTGGGTGATTCTAAGACATGGATTACACAGCAGTGCAAGGGCTGAAATAGAGTGCTATACACAACATGTTAATGAATACATAATGGTATGTAAATGAGGATGACTGTGCAAATAAGCCACCTAGAATATGCAAATGAAGAAACTCCAAATGGTGAACTAACTGAGAAGCATATAAAAGGGCAGCACTGTGTGGTTGTGCTTACTCATTTTGAATGCTGAGGTTCGTGTTGGACGTGATGGGAGCCATGCTAGGAACAGCATCATCAGCAGCTCTGCGGCATGTGTTGGGACTGGCTACAGGGGTTAATGTTCTGCATAGTAGCCATCCATGCCAATGGAAAAGGTACAGACACCACCCAACATGTCACGACCATCTGACAGATCAACAGATAGTGGGCCATACATAGTTAAGCTGTATTGCCACAAGTGGCATCAAAGAATACACATGATATGCCCATTCCTGTGAATATAAAGGCATGCATAGCAGTAAGTAGAACTCAAACCAAAAGCTGTAGATGGAATGAAGGAGCGAACACTATTCTTTAGTACTTTCATTAAAATTTATACTTCATGAACTTTTTCAAAAAAAAGTTAACCTCTCAAAACACACCTCTTATAAAGTTACATCACACATACCATGACTTTCATGATACTTTAAATTAAAGGTATAAAATCATACCATAAAAATAAAAAAAACTGTCTTGTTTTCCAAACAGCTTTGAATGTCAAAACATCACAAAAAATGTCTTAATATAAAAACATTATTATATTATTATGATTTCAATGTTATTTTAGTGCTAAAAACACTTATTATTAATGCATTCGTTCAGACTAGGGGCTCTGTCTGCTACCAAACTGATCTGCCACAATGACTCCTTACATTCTAAAATCAAATTGGTGTTCCCTATAAAATCCACTTGTTGAACATAATCTATGACTGAAAAGGTGAAATTTTTAAAGTTCACAAAGTGAATAGCATGCCTAACTAAAGCATTGGTAAAGTCCTTTTTCTTAATAGGGCGGTGCAGTGGTGCAGCGGTTAATGCTGTCGCCTCACAGCAAGAGGTTCTCCGGTTCGATTCTCGGCTGTGGTGCCTTCTGTGTGGAGTTTGCATGCTCTCCCCGCGTTCGCGTGGTTTTCCTCCGGGTACTCCAGTTTCCTCCCACATTCTAAAGACATGCTTCTGGAGCCTTTCTCCCTGGGACTCCTCTGAAAACAGGATCTGTGGAACCTAGTCGGACTTTCCCAGTCAACAAATGTTAAATAAAAAAAAAAATAATAGCAAGTGTGTGCTCGTATATTCTATGCTTTAAACATCTAATGGATTTTCCTATGTAGTAACTAGGACAAGAGTCACATACTGCCACATAAACTATGTTTGTACTCTCACATGTAAACCGTCTGTGGACTCACATAGTCCTTTTAAGATGTGTAATAAATGTACTAGATGTATTACTTATATACCTACATTGTTTACATTCCTGCAGGAGAAAGTGCCTCAAACACTATTCACATCAGTTGATGTTAAAGTGTGCCCCCCACACCATTTTCCAAAATATTTTTGATGTTCTTAATTTTCTTGTAGGTGAATTTGGGTTCTACACTGACAACCTGTATGAGTTCCTTATTCCCCATCAAAACCTTCCAATTGTCCTTAATTATGTGTTTGATAATACCCATCTCATTGACAATGGGGATGGGGAAAGAAATGGTGAACACTGTGTTGTCCTTCTTTTTCCTGTTGTTACTTACATCACCGACCCCCTAATGATTGGTTTGGCAGTTTTTGTCTCAGAATCAACACTCCTTGTGTATATTGATTAACCAAGCCTGGTCATACCCTCTATGTTCAAAAAAATGTGTCAACATGATGACCTCTTGAAAAAATGTGTCATCATCAGATGTAAGTCTAGTGAGGTGAAAAAATTGCCCCTTAATCACCCCTTTCTTCATATGCCTAGGGTGTAAGCTATCTCTGTGCAAATATTGGTTGACAAAAACATCTTTCCTATAAATCTTACTCACAAAAGTGTTACTGAACGTATCAAAAGCTAAATGTATGATCAAGAAATTAATGGTCCTACCAAAACTACCCACAGAAAATTCCAAAAAGTATGTGGTGTGATTTAAGTCCCTAACAAAGGACTCAAATTCACTTTCATCACCAGTCCATAGAAATATCAAGTCATCAATAAATCTTTGATATAAAATAATGTGGGATCTTTGGGGATGTACATACAAATATCTCTCCTCCTACATGGCCATTATGGGTCTATATTATAACATCAAAGTTCAAAAACTTCGAATGTTATAATATCGAACCCAGTAGAGCGAACGCTTGAAATAGCGAAGCTGCATAACACCAAATACTTTCCTAGGGAAAGTATTCAGTGGGCTGTTTCTGCAGCTTAGCTATTTCCTTAACTGTGGAGCGAAGGCTACGGACCGGGTTAAGGTAAGTGTGCGAATGAAGGTGAGTGTGCGATTGGGCGTGGGTTAGGTGAGTTAGGGTTAGGGTCGGGTCAGGTAAATGTGCGATTGTGTGGACGTGAGGGTTAGGGTTGTGTAGGTGAGTTAGGGTTAGGGAGCGGGTAAGGTGAGTGGGCGATAGTTAGGGACCTTAGGGTTAGGGTTGGGTTAAGGTAAGTGGGAAGCTAGTGGTGTATGTCTAGTTTAGTGTAGGGTTTCGTAAAGTGTATGTGTGTGTGGATTATTTATTTTGGTGGGCTTGGGTTGTGTGTATGTTTGTCGGAACAGCAAATTTTTTCCTGGGAAAAAATTTGCTATTCTGATTGTTTGGTTTTCTGGTGTTTCGATTGAATGGGTTCGATATTATAACATTCAAAGTTTTTAGACTTCGATGTTATAATATAGATCTGGCCATTACAAGGTTGGCAATAGATGGGGCCACCCTTGCCCCCATAGCCACCCCTGAGGTCTGCTTATAATATCTTTGGTTGAACTCATCTACATGTACATCTAGTACATTTATTACACATCTTAAAAGGACTATTTGGGTCCACAGACGGTTTACCTGTGACAGTACAAACATAGTTTATGTGGCAGTATGTGACTCTTATCCTAGTTACTAAACAGGAAAAACCATTAGATGTTTAAAGTGTAGAATATACGAGCACACACTTGCTATTAAGAAAAAGAACTTTACCAATGCTTTAGCTTGGCATGCTGTTCACTGTGTGAACTTTAAAAAGTTCACCTTTTCAGTCATAGATTATGTTCAACAAGTGGATTATACAGAGAACACCAATTTGATTTTAGAATGTAAGGAGTCATTGTGGCAGATCAGTTTGGTAGCAGACAGAGCTCCTGGTCTGAACGAATGCATTAATATTAAATGTTTTTTAGCACTAAAATACCATTGAAATCATAATAATATGATGATGTTTTTATATTAAGACATTTTTTATGATGTTTTAACATTCAAAGCTGTTTGGAAAACAAGACAGTTTTTTATTTTTATGGTATGATTTTATACCTTTAATTTAAAGTATCATGAAAGTCATATGATGTGTGATGTAACTTTATAAGAGGTATGTTTTGAGAGGTTAACTTTTTTCTGAAGAAGTTCATGAAGAATAAATTTGAACGAAAGTACTAAAGAATAGTGTTCGCTCCTTCATTCCATCTACAGCTTGGTTTGAGTTCTACTTTCTAGTTTGTTGTGTGCTCATACATTTTTGTGCTTTGACTTTTACCAGAGTGGGATGGCCTTAGAATAGAGTACACAGAACACCTTGTTAAACCTCTCAGTACATTTGGTGCCTCAACAGTTTACAACATTCACTGAACAACTTGCCAGGACAGTTACTGGAGCCATTCAAGATGGTTTTTCGAGATTGTGTGTGTCCCAGCAGCAGTATCCAGTTGGTTTGGGTTCATATTCACAGTCTTGACTGCCATTGGGAATTCTAAACAACAATGAGCAAAGGCATGTGGGTAATGACGCCATTAACACACCTGCTAACAGCAGCAGCGGTTCTGAGTAGGAACAGAATTTTACACTTAGATGGCAGCATTTTGGATTATGTGTTTAAAGTCAACAATCCTTTTTTGGACATTATTTTCAAACCGAATGGTGAAAATGTAAGTGCTGTTGTTAATAATAATGTTACAAGTCATTATGAAGATGTTGGCAGTTGTAGGAAAGACATTTTTAAGCTTGAGAAGCTCACAGTTCGCTTTATATCTATGGAACTAGAGATTTTATATCTTAATGAATGTATCAAGCGTAAATGTGTTCCACGGGGACTAAGACTATCAAAATTTCCAAACTGTGTAAACTTTGGTGACCCATTTTACATTGAGTTAGTCAACTTATTCAATGAAACAGAGGTCAATATGATGCGTAAGCTTGTAACACATTATTTAAAAGAGATTGACACAGTCAAAGAAAATATGGCAAATTTGGACAATAAAATTAAGGGACATTGTTGTTTTAATGTACTTTCTGACTTATATAGTAGCATTGAGGCTAAAGCTGATAGGCACAGAGCCACCATAGTCAGAAGGAAGCAGTTCAAACTGTGGAGGGATCTTTTGGCCTATGCCAAAAAAGAGGCCTACCCTTTGCAACGTCGGCGGACGTTTCAGGAGAACACTGTCAATACCAGTGCAACTAATGACAATAACGTCACACAGGGTGAGGTGAATGATAATGGAAGTGGAAACAACAATAGTATGACCACTAATAATAACAACAATGTCCCTAATAACAATAATTATAATAATAATAATAATAATAATAGTAATAATAATTAATAACAACAGTAACAGTTCAGCAAGTTTCAATGGGGTCTGACAATAATAATCCAACATTTGCTAAAGTGGTTTCCTCTACAAACAACTCCCGTGGATCAGGTCCTTTTTTGGTGGACCAAGGGGGCAACAAACGGACTCTCAGGTGGTCAAACCAGGTTCAGAACAAGACAAAAATGAGGGGAAGAAACAACAACAGAAAGCACAACTAAATGTTTCAGACTTTGAAATTCGCATTTTGAATTTGTCAAACAGTGTTTTATCTAATGACATGATTTCAGTCTTGAATAAAGGTTTTCCTACATACCAAGTAGTTCTGTTAATATTACCAGACTGTTAGCTGATTTCAAACTTTTTTTGAGAAAATTGAACCTTCATTACCTGCTGCATGATTTAAATGTAGACAAACAAGATGTTTGTAACAGATTAAAAAAGAATAGCATATAAACCCCCCCCCCCTTGTGCAACACCTTGCAAGTGTTTGGTGACATGTGTGAACTGGACATGAGGAATATTGTTAAGGACACCCACATGCATAATCTTACAGTGGAAGAACACCAGGCACTGTGTATTTTAAGTAAAAATAAAGACATTAGAGTAATGAGAGCTGATAAGGGTGGTATGATGGTGATTATGTGTACTGACGATTATGTTAAAAACATTGAAGACATGTTGGTAAACGACACAGCGTATTCTGTTGTAGATAAGAATGTAATTAACAACTGTTTTTTGAGAATAAACACTGATCTTTTTGACATGCTTTGTCAGGGTAATTTAGATCATGACACATATGAATATCTGTTAGTGGAACATCCCAGCACGGGACGTTTCTTTGGGATACCCAAAGCACACAAATCAGAAACAAATCTGCCCTTTAGGCCCATTATTTCAGCCAAGAGAACCAAGACAGAAAACATTTCTTTATGGCTGGATTACATACTTAATCCTATAGTGCAAAAAGCGAAGTCGTACCTTAGGGACTCCTGGCAACCTTTGGAAATTTTGAGGGACATTAACCTCACCCATGGTGATTTTTATTTTGCGTCTTTAGACGTTAAATCACTGTATACATGTATCAACCAAGATGCTGGTATAGAATATCTGAGAGATTACCTCAGTGGGCACACTGACTTTACACACAGCAAAACAGAGACGGCTTGCAGGCTTATGGGTATAGTTCTTGATAATAATTTTTTTGAGTTCAACCAAAGATATTATAAGCAGACCTCACGGGTGGCTATGGGGACAAGGGTGGCCCTATCTTTTGCCAACGTTGTAATAGCCATGTGGGAGGAGAGATATTTGTATGTACATCCACAAAGATCCCACATTATTTTATATCAAAGATTTATTGATGACCTTATATTTCTGTGAACTGTTGATGAGAGTGAATTTGAGTCCTTTGTTAGGGACTTAAATCACACCACTTTTTGGAATTTTCTGTGGGAAGTAGGACCATTAATTTCTTGGACATACATTTGGCTTTTGATACATTCAGTAACACTTTTGTGAGTAAGATTTATAGGAAAGATGTTTTTCTCAACCAATATTTGCACAGAGATAGCTTACACTCTAGTAGGCATATGAAGAAAGGGGTGATTAAGGGGCAATTTATTCACCTCATTAGACTTACATCTGATGATGACACTTTTTTTTCAAGAGGTCATCATGTTGACACATTTTTTTGAACAAAGAGGATATGACCAGGCTTGGTTAACCAATATAAACAAGGAAGTGTTTATTCTGAGACAAAACGCTGCCAAACCCATCATTGGGGGGGGGGGGGTCGGTGATGTAAGTAACAACAGGAAAAAGAAGGACAACACAGTGTTCACCATTTCTTTCCCCATCCCCATTGTCAATGAGATGGGTGTTATCAAACACATAATTAAGGACAATTGGAAGGTTTTGATAGGGAATAAGGAACTCATACACGTAGTCAGTGTAGAACCCAAGTTCACCTTCAAGAAAATTAAGAACATCAAAAATATTTTGGAAAATGGTGTGGGGGGGCACACTTTAACATCGATTGATGTGAATAGTGTTCAAGGTACTTTCTCCTGCAGGAAGTGTAAACAATGTAGGTATATAAGTAATACATCTAGTACATTTATTACATATCTTAAAAGGACTATGTGAGTCCACAGACGGTTTACCTGTGAGAGTACTAACATAGTTTATATGGCAGTATGTGACTCTTGTCCTAGTTACTACATAAGAAAAGCCATTAGATGTTTAAAGCATAGAATATACGAGCACACACATGCTATTAAGAAAAAGAACTTTACCAATGCTTTAGCTAGGCATGCTGTTTACTGTGTGAACTTTAAAAAGTTCACCTTTTCAGTCATAGATTATGTTCAACAAGTGGATTATACAGAGAACACCAATTTGATTTTAGAATGTAAGGAGTCATTGTGGCAAATCACTTTGGTAGCAGACAGAGCCCCTGGTCTGAACGAATGCATTAATATCAAGTGTTTTTAGCACTAAAATAACATTGAAATCATAATAATATGATTATGTTTTTATATTAAGACATTTTTTATGATGTTTTGACATTCAAAGCTGTTTGGAAAACAAGACAGTTTTTTATTTTTATGGTATGATTTTATATCTTTAATTTAAAGTATCATGAAAGTCATATGATGTGTGATGTAACTTTATAAGAGGTGTGTTTTGAGAGGTTAACTTTTTTCTGAAGAAGTTCATGAAGAATAAATTTGAACGAAAGTACTAAAGAATAGTGTTCGCTCCTTCATTCCATCTACAGCTTTTGGTTTGAGTTCTACTTTCTAGTTTGTTGTGTGCTCATATGTTTTTATGTATAGCATTAACTGTCTTAACTACAGAGACCTTCCACCATCTTATAGGGGCATGTTAGAGATGTGGCAGGTGTCAGCCTTGTGAGTCCTAAGCCATTTCCTTGACATTTTCCTCCAGCATGGCTGGAAAGGTGACATTGCTGGTTCCATAACTCAAACCATGTTGAGAGTGGCTTTAGAGATGGACTTGAATTATGAAGAAGATGACATCTGGTTCCTCAGGATAGATAGTTGAGAGCCAACAGCATGTAGGCTGTCTATATCACATCCTGTGCCCCTGAAGTCCTGGCAACCACAGAGTGTACCCTTGGTGCTATCAAGATCCCTCCACATTCAAAGGGCATGTAATACAGAAATAGAAAGGACTTTCACTACTTGAACTGCCAGGTAATACCCAGGGCATTATTTATAATGAGTACATTCACCACCCAGGTAGTTCACACAATTCACACAATTGGAGCACATCTAACATATACCAATGGGTTCTACAATGAAATTTCTCACAGTGTCACCTGGTTGGTAGGTGCATACACATGCTACATGTATAGGCCTATCCATGTGGCATACACATGCCAAATGCATAGGCCTATACACATACTTACTATGCATACTGGGAGCAGGCCAGTTATATTATGCTATTTGTTGTGTGTTGTAGACAATGCTGGACATGCCCTAGAACCCAGAAGATGACCCTTATATACAACCCTCAGACCATGCAGGAAATGGCCTGCAGCACAGCTCATGTGGAAACCTCAAACATAGCAGACAGGTATTTAAACTACTGAAGGTATGTCTCTGGTGTTTAGGCACCTCAGGAGGCACTTCAATATAGTCCAGACATATGCCAAAAGATATTTGTTGTGTGCGTGTGTGTGTGTGTGTGTGTGTGTGTGTGTGTGTGTGTGTGTGTGTGTGTGTGTGTGTGTGTGTGTGTGTGTGTGTGTGTGTGTGTGCCATGCTCCACACCATGTTATTGTGAAATCAAGTGGAGTTGCAGGCAAACATCATGACAGAGCCTTCCATACCAGTCATAGTAGAAGCAGAAGGGCAAGACAGAGAGTCAGGGGAGAAACACACAGTAGAAGAACCACAACTGAGGCAGAGGTAGGCTCAGTACATTACAACACTGATAAAAAGACGATGTCTGGGACATGACACATACAACACAGAACAAAATTATGTATACAGTATTACACCCAGGCATTGTTGGGCAGTGCATAGACTTGCCATGTTGCAAATCTGACATCACCTTAACCACACAGATTAGGTGGTAGACAGAGGAGTCATCATGATTGCAAAGGAATAGGGGGACAGGTTAGGGAACACAGTGACTGCAACATTATAATGTGATGTAGGGTTACAGGAGGTGAGCACACTAGCCATGTACTCTTGAAGGTTATGGGGAGTCAGAGACCACATCCTCCAGTGCCAGGTTCATGGAGCCACAACATGATAGCTGTCAGTATCCACTGTGTTAACTTGTGGTGTCAGGGTTGGACCTAGTTCATGGCAGAATAAGGCTACAATTATGGAACTATTCATGTGCATCCTGACAAGGAGTCCCATGTCTTGAATCTGAGCAGCAATGCCCCCATACTCTGGGGGGCAGACTGTGCACCCCTAGGTAACATTAGTGCTAAATCTGGTATGGCTTTTGCTTGAACAGCTCCCATCCTTTCACTGCTGCAAAACTGCATGGCAAGCAGAGGCAGACTGAAAGGCTGCTGCAGTGTGTCTCATGGAAGTACCTATGTATGTGACATTTGCCACCAGGAGCTGCAGCAGCACTGTTTTCTCCCTGCTCCATATTTCAGGCAACTGTTCATTTGGTGCGCATTCTCCCACAAGCCACAAAGCACATTTACCTCTGCCACAGTGCTTTGCATAGCCGCTTTATTTGATGTGATCACTGACATGCCCATCCACTGGATGATTTTGAGGGTTATGACCATATCAGAGACAGTCCTGGAGTGACAGTGGCACCACCCACTTCCACTGTATAGCTCTTCCCCATGTGATGCATATGCCTACTTCAGAGATTGTGTGCAGATCAGATAATGTTTGGTCAGGGACACAGGTGGAGCCCATCTGAGACTCTCAGGTTAATGATAGCTGTCATACTTACCTTTACAGAGGCCACTGTAATGATGGATGTGGGTGACCCTCTCCCTGTGTAGTATTGTAGATACTGCCAAATTTTTCAGACCTTGACATGAGTATGTGCCATAAGCAAAAGTCACCTATGTCCAGCCAGCATCAGACCAATATTGTACTGTTGTGCTGGAATGTCCACCACTGACACCTCTAAAAGTATGAAAACAGAAGACACCTATGTCACACACGTAACTTCCATATCCCCCTCTGGCAAGAAAATGGTTGATCATGGAAACATGTTATACAACAAATCCCCCTGGCTGGTGAGTGATATCCCAAAACCTTTTGACCTCTCTTACCTGCTTCTGTGTTGGTGGTCCTTACACTCTAATGGATCTGCCTGTCACAACACCCTATGCCTTTTCCTTTGCATGAAGTATCATATCAGTAACCTTCCATCACACCTTTTTTAGGAACATATTATGGCCACCACAGCATTCACATCTTGCACCACTCTCTGCCAGATCTGGTTTTGATAATGTTTGTCAGCAGTGCTTTTGCCAAATAGGAGCATGCTATATGTGGAGCAAGCCTGCAGTAGCAGTTCATTCTGCTAACTTGTGAACTTTTCAAGATGTTGCCTTACTCTGGTGGCCATGGCAGTATCTTTAAAGCCGAGAGCAAAATGTTTGTCAGTGGGTGCATATGCTATGCTGCTGCATGCGCAAGACTACCGCCAAGCCCCCCCCCACTTATGAATCTCATTTTACAGCTGCAGCTATTGCTAAGCACAGTCTCACCCCCCCCCCCCGCTTTAGTTATTTTAAACATGCCTTTATATACGGCCACTGCACTCCACACAATGTGTGGCATGTAACCTCCAGAATATCCAACATTCACTGCTTGATTCCCCTGAAACACAGCCAGACAGTATTGTGCCATGCCACTGTGACAGAGTCCCACATTCACATAATGTAAGACATGTGCCTCCCTCTCCCTGACAGCCACCATAGTGTTTGTAATTGTGAATAAGCTACTTTACTAGACTGGGCTCCTTCTTTCACTTTACAGTGCACCAAATGTACTGAGCTTTTACTCAAATTCCACTATATCATAGTTGTAAATGTGTAAGTGGTGTTGCGCAAGATGGTGGCAGCACTTCATACCATGCTAAGGGCAAGTAATTTGTGTATCAGTTAGGCTAATGAATTTGGACACCGCCAATATCTGTAAATCACTGCCAGTACAAAATGCACTAGCCATACATAGCAGTAATGGAAATTGTACATGTCACATTTAGCATAAAGCATGTGACTCATATGCTAATGCATAGAGCATGTGTACGCATGTGCCACTATGGTGCAGCAATATGTTGTGTGACACCCGATTCATAAATGTACATCTACATATGGGTATATCATATTACTCCTTGAATGGGCCTACCGAATAGCCATGGTTGCCTCAGCATGATGGGAAAAGCAAGACTTTTGCATGGTGTGCCAAGAAGAGCAATATTTTGTTCTTCCTATACATAAACGTTAAGGAACACTTGTTGGGCCAGTATAATAGCCCTTTAAGGAAGGTGTACACACTGCATAAAATGGGCCAAGTGTTGAATGATGACCTGAGTCAATGCCACCCTGCCCTGCTTTGACAATGGGAGGCAGATGTTCAGCAGAGTGAGCCAAAAATATATTCTAAGTATTTTTATTTGGCGGGGGGGAGCCGCACCATTACCTTCAGAAAAGCAGATGATACTAGCCTGATGGATAAAATTAAAGAAGTTGATGATGAAGCTGAAATCAGAAAGTGCAAAAGATGGTTTGTTGTTCGACATGAAAACAAAAAGTGCTAAAATAATGTCATCAGTCTCTGTTCATTCCTTCTGAAGTAAATTTGAAAGAAGTGGATTTAATGACATTTAATTTTCCTGATCTCAAAAATGCCTGCAGATGATGTTTGCAGCTATCAAATTAAGAGACACTTTTTTTGGAAGAAAAGTTTTGGCAAATCTGCATAAATAATAACATATGGCTGTAAGAAGAACTACAAGTAAGGCTACGTACCTTTAAACTGATGCTTCTGAACTCTTATATTGGAGAAGACTTTTGAGAATGCTGTGGACTGTAAGAAGATCAAATTAGTCAATAATTAAAAGAAATAAACCCAAATTATTTACTTGAAGGCCTGATAGTAAAGCCAGAGCTTAAATATTATGACCACATAATTCAAAAATGGGCCTCACTAGAGAAGATACTGATGAACAGAGGCAAAGATAGATAGATAAACAGACAGACAGATAGACTGATAAAATAGAGTAGTTTAGCTTTTTCACACTATGAATGTTGTGCTTTGGTTCAGAAAGTATTTTCAGCACAAGAATGCAATCTGCTTAGCATCTGTTTGTTCATTAAGGAGTCTTCTATATGGAAAAATGTCCTGCAGGCATGCTGGATGGCAAACAGCCTCTGTTAACTGATCCTAAGTAGAATAAGTTTTTTTTACCCCAGTTATTTCAATTAGGTCCTCAACTCAGCCTTTGATATGTACTGGATGGGTCAAGGTAATAACTCAGGACCAACATGAATTACAGTGATGTTGGAAAGCCCTAGATCAATGGCCTTGTTGGCTCATCCTGTCATCTTTTTAAAGAGGGAGTTATTTCTAGGTTCTTCTAAGGAAGTTATGGTTTACCCTGTCTAGAAAATGTAATTTTGTCATAATGTTATGGGAAACTACTACCTGTCTCAACCCCCATTTTTGAGAAAGTTGATCTACTGTCATTTTTGGGCTATCAGTTAAAGGCACAGGTTTGGCCTTTGACCTACAGGATCCTTACAGTCCTGTTTTCAATTCCAAGGGAGTAGTGAGACTGTTGTGGTGGAGAAATTAAATGATATTCTTAAACTGAACAACAGTTTAATATTCACTGAGCTCTCTCTCTCTCTCTCTCTCTCTCTCTCTCTCTCTCTCTCTGTCTAGTAATTAGTTTGATAAATCATTCCATCCACACCAAGTACCTAAGAACCAGATGAGTTCTACATGGTATGCAGAGTCAGTGGTTCCATTATAATTATTTCATAAATGTTTCACCGTAACACCCAATAAGGATGCATATTAGTTTAATTGATTTCTAAACAAAGAGTCACAGTGTAGATTTGAGATGCAAAAGCCTGTGCACCAGTATTAGACAGATGATACTCCCCAGCCTCCCCAGAAAACCATATGCCAGGGTGCTGCTGGGAAGGAGATTTTGTCCAATAGTCGAGCCTCTGATTAAGGAAAAGCAATATGGAGTCTGCAACTCTTCATCAATGCACAGATTTTAGGAGGTCATAAGGGAATTTGTCAATCTTGTCTACAAGTGTTTTGAGGACTTGGATAAAGTATATGACCATCTACTCTGGAATATCCTGTGGGAAGTATTACAGCAGTATGGAGCATTAGGTCAATTGGTTCTTGCCTTTCCATATCTCCATTTGAGAAATAAAACCTTATAGGATCATGGGAATGCAACTGAGCCCTGAAAAATGTTAACCTTGCCAGTATCCACTCTTAAACTGTAACCCTAGGCAAGTCAAGCCTGGAGTAAATTTTTGAATGCCTATCCAATCATCCAGGTCTCATCTGAAGGAAAATAGTGTACAACACCGCTTAATTTGCAGGGTAGGCTGTTCCAGAGGTGGGGAGATGCTGCATGATGAACCCCTCTCTCTCTATTGTGTTTTATTTATTTGCTGGTGAAGATTTAGATCCATGGTTCTGGTACTAGGAGAATTATTTAATTTGTGGAGAAACGAGAGACTCAGAACCTGTTCACATTGTCATTGTTAATATGACTATGTTCAGGGTGTTCATAGGACTCCACCAAGGGTGTATCTTCTTATTACTTCTGTCACGTCCCTCCTCTCGGCCAGTAACCAAGGGACCTAAATCCTCACCACTGACACTGGTGAGGGATGTTCATTTGTAAAAAAGATAGATACACAAGGTATTTCCAGAAGCAGCTATCTGCACCAAGCACAAATTCCCTTAAGAGTACCCAGGGGACACACTCATTCTTGGGGCTGGGTTTCCCTCTCTCTCTCTCTCTCTCTCTCTCTCTCTCTAGGCCCCCAGTAAGACTCCACACTGGCACAGCTATAGAGCTCAGTCCTCAGCCGAGTGTTCCAAGCCAAGTCCTCCACCACCCTCTCTGTGAAACCAGTGCTCTGTGTCCCTGCTCCAAGCAGCTGACACATGCACTCTTTGAGATTTGATTTTCACACACACACACACACACACACACACACACACACACACACACACACACACACACACACACACACGCACACACCTGGGAAAGGCTGGCAAAGATATATTCACTCTGCTACCCTTTTCCCAGACTATAAAGTAGTTATACTGCCAACAGCCAGCTGCTCTAAAGCTTTTACAGGGGTACCCAATTATACTGAGTAAAATTAATACTAATACAAATGGTAGTGTTGGTCAATGTTGCAAGGCTTTCATGAGTGGCCACAATATCACCAAATAAATATAAGTACTTTCAAAGATTACAGTATTCACTCAAAGACCAGTCACAATGAAAAGTTTAAATATATGTAATACTAAATAACAAAAGAACATGAAAATACTAAATAACTATTTGCAATAAACACCAGAGTTTCAATCACAGGAAATTAAAAAAATAAAAATAACCACTGATGGAGAGATTCACACTGATATAGAAAAAAACAGTACTTAACCAATTTCACTATATTTTCCTGACTGATATAAAGAATTGCTATTCCCTGGTTACTTACTAAAGCAAGGCAAGATGAAGTGGGTGAGTGATCCTTCTTTGTCAGGTTTCAAAAAACAGACTGCCCTGAGACTTTTGTCTCATCTACTATTAAACACTATTTCAGTGCTGGATTACAGAATGACATCACATACATCTGGTCATCTGACTTCTGGTTCCCACACTCTCCCCTTTACTAGAAACTGAACCAGACTCTAGCACATATATGTTACCATACACACAAATAGAGCTTTGCTGCGATGTGTTATAACATCTGGAAGCTATAAAACCATTTCAAAACTTCCATCCTTCCAGGATGGCAATTAATTCACCCCTAAGGACAATATAGTTAGATTCCTACTCCTGGTTTACATAGACATTTCATCTCTGGCTATAATCAGAACTGTAAGATACAGTCTTTAAGGCCTAAACCAAATAATTTAATTTCAGACTATTTTTCAAAGTTAGTTGGACTGAGATTAACCTCTTGTCTTATAGTATCCTCTGCTAGAATATATTCATTTAAACCATTACAATACATAGGTTCATAGGTTGATACTAGGCTATCTGCCCTAGGGCATTTATAAGCCTAGCCAGAGTGTGTTTGGCTTTCGTCACCCTTTTAGATTAGTAGACTGTGCCTTTGAATAGTAGGTCACAGAAGATAGCCCTTTTACGGTTAGTTTATTGTGCCTGTGTCTAGCAGGGACCCAGAAGAGATCCCAGGAGTAAACTTACAATCTCCCATCCACTCATCAAGATTTCTCTTGAAGAGGGTCAGTGAGGGGCTCTGCCTAACTTGGAGTTGGATTGTGTTCCAGAGTGAGGGTAGTCTCTGGGATATGAATCTGTCCCACCAGCATGTCCTATTTATTTCTGTGCTGAGGTTTAAGTCCCTGGAGCGTGTAGCTCTAAGGGATTTGGATTTCCTGAGGTGGAGCATGTCCATTAATTCTGGGTTGGACATGGCTTTATACGTCAGGCACAGATCGCCTCTGAGTAGGCAGTAAGCAACTGAGTAGAGCTGGAGTTTCTTTAGCCGAACTGCATAGGGCATCTTTTTGAGTCCCTTGATCCTCTTGGTGAGGTACTTTTGGGGTCTTTCCAGTTGCTGCCGGTGTTGGGTAAGGTACATCCCAAATGAGGCATTGTATTCAATTATGGGCCTGATGAGTGATGAGTAGAGGGGCACAATGACCTTTCTTGATCTAGATGTGAAACCTTTCATGATAAGGTGGGCTATATAGAAGGACTTTCTAACCACTTTGGCAATGTTATTGTCAAAGGAAAGATTACTATCTACTTGGGTCCCCAAATCCCTAATTACTTCTTCCGTACTTAATGGATTACCACATATGTGGTAATTTGTGGGCACTTTGTTTTTCCCAAAGGGGATGACTATGCATTTTTTGGCATTTAGTTTTAGGCCATGGCTCTGGCACCAGTTATCCATCTCTGTGAGACCCTTTTGGAGGATGCTTGTGTCAGCCAGAGAGTCAATTATGGCACCCAGTTTGCAGTCATCTGCGAACTTGGTCAGCCATAGTCCTCCCGTGTTAGCCTGTACCTCAGAGAAATATATACCGAGCAAGAGAGGTCCCAGGACTGAGCCTTGTGGGACGCCACTTGTAACTGGTTTAGAGTCTGACATGGCACCTGCAATTCTGACCATGTGGGTTCTATCCCTGAGCCAGTTTGCAACCCATCTTGTGACATAGGGGTTGATATTTAAGCTGGTGAGCTTATTTATGATGCCCGAGTGGGGTATTGTGTCAAAGGCTTTTGCGAGGTCCAGGTAGGCTGTGTAGACTACCTTCCCTTTGTCTATGGCCCTGGTAACTGTTTCAAAGAAGTTGACCAGGTTCAAGAGGCAAGATCTGCCCTTAACAAAGCCGAATTGGGTAGGATCCAGTGTCTGGAGGTTCCCAATGTCTTTATTTATGAGTTCCATGATGATACGCTCCATAGCTTTGCAGACCAGGCTAGTCAGGCTTATAGGGCGATAGTTTCTGGGGTCTGTTGTGGCACCACCTTTGTGGAGCGGGACCAATGTTGCTGTATGCCATTCCTTGGGTACATATCCTGTAGTAAGGCTGAGACTGAACAGTGACTTTATGTGAGGGTTAAGTTCTTCTTGAAGCTCATGTAAGACGCTGCCCAGGACACCGTCCGGTCCCATTGATGCTGCGTTTTTTGCTTTGGAGAGGGCAGCACTCACCTGTTCATCTGTGATGTCAGGGAGGCTATACTTTGTTGGGATGGACATTTGCTCTTTTGGGGGGGGCTGGGGGGAGAAATTTGCACTGAACCTGTCTGCCAGGATGTTGGCAATGTCTGTGGGTTCAGTGTATTTTTTGTCATTTTGCACTAACTCAGAGCATACCTGGGAGTTGCCACCCAGGTTCCTGACATAACTAAAGAAGGCCTTGTGATTGTCTTTAGTGTCGTGTGCAATTTTTCTTTCAAAGCTGGCCTTGGGTGTTTTTATGAGAGATCGTAGCTTCTTGCTAGTACTGATCAGAGATGCCTTCCCTTTTAGGGATTTTGCTCTATCATGTAGTAGCTTCCTCCTTTTGTTGTATGGCTTATTTATGGCAGGGGTCCACCAGACAGGTCTCCTGCCTTTGGAGGAGTGAGTCTTGGTTTTATTTGGGATAGCACAATCCATGCATTCCTGTAGGTGTCCATAGAATGCGTTTGTAAAGGATTCTGCGGTTTGAGCCATGTTTTCCACTGGCCCAGGAGCTTTGAAGGATACCACCTCAGTTTTGAGAAGTGTGAAGTTTGCTTTTGAGAAGTTCTTCACCGTGGTTACCTTGGCTGGGGGTGGGGATGGGATATGGATGTCCAGTGAGATTAATTTATGGTCTGACCTTACCAATGAGGGGTATACCTCTGGTGTGGAACATAGAGTCCCCCATGTTGGTGATGACCAGGTCCAATATGTTTTCCCCTCGTGTGGGGGTGGTGACCAGTTGTTCCATAGCATTTGAGTTTATAAATTCTAGGAACCATTGGGCGAGGGTGTTGGGGCTTGAGTAGTTTTCCTAGTCAATGTTTGGGTAGTTGAAGTCACCCAATATAAAGGTGTTTGGAGAGACCTTCATATTCTCCAGTGCTCTCAGGAAAGCCGAGTGGGGTTCCTGACTTTGGGAGGTTGGTCTGTAGCAGGCTACAAACTGAAAGGCAGTTTTTCCCACTGTTAGTTGCACATGGATGGTCTCCAATGCTTCGTGCAGTGCTACTAACCTGGAGGTGTGGGTATCTTTGATGTATATAGATACTCCCCCTCCTTTTGTGGTTCGGTCTGAGTTTTGTGGCCGAAAAACATGGTATGAAGTATAACTTGGTAGTGCTGGGGTGCTTTTGGGAGCCTTGAACCAGGTTTCTGTTGCTTCACAGATATCAATATTCTCCATACTGAGGAGAGCCTCGAGTGCGTGCATTTTGAGGTTTAGACTTCTGGCATTGAGCAGCATTACCCTTAGTTTATTTTTCCTTGTATTGTCTATGGAGGTGGGTTTGTCTTTGGAGCCTTGACTAAAAAAGGCACTATGGGGGTGGCAAGAGCTTTAGCCAGTATTCGAAAGCCCAGGGGTGACAGGTGCAAGCTGTCCCTAGCGAAGCAACGTGGCTTGTCGAACATGTCATCCCAGGCTGACAGACACTGGATCCCCTTTGAATGACACCAATACTTTAGCCAATTGTTAAAATTGATCATTTTGTCTTTATACTGTGGCATCATTCTTGGTGAGGGTAAGATGCTACTCAAGGTCAGGGTCATACCGGCCTGGGCTACATGATCAGAGAGCTCCTCTATGTCTCTTTTCATGTAGTCCAGGGAGGTATGTCTCAGGTCATTCACATCAGCATGGACAATGACGGAGTCATATTTGTACTTGCTTTGGAGTGACCTGAGTGCATGTGTTATGTGGTGGATCCTGGCACCCGACAGACAGCTCACAGTGACCTTCTCCTTGTTTAGCCTGGTGAGTGGGAAGTCAGTGTGTCTGACAATAGATTCACCTATTACAAGTGTATTAGGTGTGTTGTTTAGCCTTAAGGGTTGTGACTGTGTGGCACACTGACTTTGTGAACTATGTGATACGTGGGTATTGTTGTGGGGTAGCAGTTGTTTGGGTGTCTGCTTTGGAGGTCTCTGCTGCTTAGGCAGATTTTTATTTAGAGCCTCCGAGTATGTTTTTGTGTGTTTATGTGTTTGGTTTGCTGTTGCTATAGGTCTATGTGAGACTGGATTTGTGGTATGTGTGGTTACCTTCTCTTCCTGAATGACTGTGCCAGTCATGGGTCAAGAGAGCTCAGCCTCCAGTTTGGCTATATAGTTGCATCTCTCACATATATTTGAGTTTGTTTGGAGGAGGAGAGGGTTGTCTGTGTACATAAGGCAGTTGTAACATTGCCTCAAAATTCCTATATTCACCAGCTGGACTGGAGAGTACACATGAAACTGACCTTTGGACATATCAGGATATTATGATGAAATACTTTTTGACTAATCAAAAAGGATCGGTAGGGTTTTAGGTGTTTAAAAGAGTATAAGAGGGGTTTAATGCTTAGGTTTGTTGGTGTTTTGCTTATAAGATTACTTATAAGAGCAAGTACAAGGCTTTAAAATGAAAATAGAGTGCTTCCTTTCAGATTCAGATAAGTTCCAAGGGAAAAAGTGAAGAGCAGACTCCGTGGAGCCGGTAATAGTCTAAACCTGTTAAGCGGCACTGCCTGATGCTGCTCTATGCGCAAAATCGCGCTAAAGCGGGTTTTTATGCAGGGGACTTGAAAGAGCTAGGAATTATTCCAAAACAGCCAAAAAACAACAAGTTTCTGTGCTGAGCTCATACCTCCAGGGACAGATAGGCTGCTCAAAGCTCCCCACTCCCACTGGTGAACAGAGAAGCTTTCTTCTATCCAAGTAAGGATATGGGCAACACAGGAACTATTCTAAACTCCAGAATACAGCAATACCTGTATTAGGGACTATTCTAGCTCAGGAAAGGTGGGAAACAAGGATATTTGTTTTGTTTTTTTCTTTTATTTTCTAGGCAGATATCAGAAAAAGCACAGTAAATACTTTACACAGGCTAGTGCACTTGAGTGAGCAGCCTCAACAGTTAATTCAAACAAACAGACAATTTCAAAGTGCAGGTAATAATAAATGCAGTAACAAGCTTATTTCAAGCAAAAGAGCAGTTTTAACTCGCTTTTCGGCGGGAATAGACAGTCTCAAAGGTAAAGGCAGTAAAAGGTACTTAAATCAGGTAGCAGTCACTCTTTTTCATCTCTCTGCTGCTAGCACCACTATGCAGGACCACGAGGAGCTTTGCTGAGTTGGAACAAATGCAAAAACCACGCCAAAGTGGGTTTTTAAGCAGGGGACTTGAAAGAGCTAGGAATTAGCCCAAAATGGCCAATAAACAACAAGTTTCTGTGCTGAGATCACTCCTCCAGGGACAGATAGGCTGCTCAAAGCTCCTCACTCCCACTGGTGAACAGAGAAGATTCCTTCTATCCAAGTAAGGATATGGGTAACACAGGAACTATTCTAAAGTCCAGAATACAGCAATACCTGTATTAGGGACTATTCTAGCTCAGGAAAGGCGGGAAACAAGGATATTTGTTTTTTTTTTTTTTTTTTTTTTAGGCAGATATCAGAAAAAGCACAGTAAATACTTTACACAGGCTAGTGCACTTGAGTGAGCAGCCTCAACAGTTAATTCAAACAAACAGACAATTTCAAAGTGCAGGTAATAATAAATGCAGTAACAAGCTTATTTCAAGCAAAAGAGCAGTTTTAACTCGCTTTTTGGAAAGAATAGACAGTCGCAAAGGTAAAGGCAGTAAAACGTACTTAAATCAGGTAGCAGTCACTCTTTTTCATCTCTCTGCTGCTAGCACCACTATGCAGGACCATGAGGAGCTTTGCTGAGTCGGAACAAGCGCAAAACATGCGCCAAAGTGGGTTTTTAAGTAGGGGCCTTGAAAGAGCTAGGAATTAGCCCAAAATGGCCAATAAACAACAAGTTTCTGTGCTGAGATCACTCCTCCAGGGACAGATAGGCTGCTCAAAGCTCCCCACTGCCACTGGTAAACAAAGAAGCTCCCTTCTATCCAAGTAAGGATATGGGCAACAAGGGAACTATTCTAAAGTCCAGAACACAGCAATACCTGTATTAGGGACTGTTCTAGCTTGGGAAAGGCAGGAAACAAGGATATATATTTTTGTTTTTTTCTTTTTTTCTAGGCAGATATCAGAAAAAGCACAGTAAATACTTTACACAGGCTAGCACACTTGAGTAAGCAGCCTCAACAGTTAATTCAAACAGACAATTTCAAAGTGCAGGTAATAATAAATGCAGTAACAAGCTTATTTCAAGCAAAAGAGCAGATTTAACTCTCTTTTCAGCGAGAATAGACAGTTCCAAAGGTAAGGCAGTAAAAGGTACTTAAATCAGGTAGCACTCACTCTTTTTCATCTCTCTGCTGCTAGCACCACTATGCAGGACCAAAAGGAGCTTTGCTGAGTTGGAACAAGTGCAAAAACTGCGCCAAAGTGGGTTTTTAAGCAGGGGACTTGAAAGAGCTAGGAATTAGCCCAAAACAGCCATTAAACAACAAGTTTCTGTGCTGAGATCACTCCTCCAGGGACAGAAAGACTGCTCAAAGCTCCCCACTCCCACTGGTGAACAGAGAAGCTTCCTTCTATCCAAGTAAGGATATGGGCAACACAGGAACTATTCTAAAGCCCAGAATACAGCAATACCTGTATTAGGGACTATTCTAGCTCAGGAAAGGTGGGAAACAAGGATATTTGTTTTGTTTTTTTCTTTTTTTTTTCTAGGCAGATATCTGAAAAAGCACAGTAAATACTTTACACAGGCTAGTGCACTTGAGGGAGCAGCCTCAACAGTTAATTCAAACAAACAGACAATTTCAAAGTGCAGGTAATAATAAATGCAGTAACAAGCTTATTTCAAGCAAAAGAGCAGTTTTAACTCACTTTTCGGCGAGAATAGACAGTCGCAAAGGTAAAGGCAGTAAAAGGTACTTAAATCAGGTAGCAGTCACTCTTTTTCATCTCTTTGCTGCTAGCACCACTATGCAGGACCACGAGGAGCTTTGCTGAGTTGGAACAAGTGCAAAAACCGCACCAAAGAGGGTTTTTAAGCAGGGGACTTGAAAGAGCTAGGAATTAGCCCAAAACAGCCAATAAACAACATGTTTCTGTGCTGAGATCACTCCTCCAGGGACAGAAAGACTGCTCAAAGCTCCCCACTCCCACTGGTGAACAGAGAAGCTTCCTTCTATCCAAGTAAGGATATGGGCAACACAGGAACTATTCTAAAGTCCAGAATACAGCAATACCTGTATTAGGGACTATTCTAGCTCAGGAAAGGTGGGAAACAAGGATATTTGTTTTGTTTTTTCTTTTTTTTTTTTTTTTTCTAGGCAGATATCAGAAAAAGCACAGTAAATTCTTTACACAGGCTAGTGCACTTGAGTGAGCAGCCTCAACAGTTAATTCAAACAAACAGACAATTTCAAAGTGCAAGTAATAATAAATACAGTAACAAGCTTATTTCAAGCAAAAGAGCAGTTTTAACTCGTTTTTCGGAAAGAATAGACAGTCGCAAAGGTAAAGGCAGTAAAAGGTACTTAAATCAGGTAGCAGTCACTCTTTTTCATCTCTCTGCTGCTAGCACCACTATGCAGGACCATGAGGAGCTCTGCTGAGTCGAAACAAGCGCAAAAACCGCGCCAAAGCAGGTTTTTAACCAGGGGACTTGAAAGAGCTAGGAATTAGCCCAAACCGTCCAATAACCAACAAGTTTTTGTGCTGAAGTCACTCCTCCAGGGACAGATAGGCTGCTCAAAGCTCCCCACTCCCACTGGTGAACAAAGAAGCTTCCTTCTATCCAAGTAAGGATATGGGCAACAAGGGAACTATTCTAAAGTCCAGAATACAGCAATACCTGTATTAGGGACTATTCTAGCTTGGGAAAGGCAGGAAACAAGGATTTATTTTTTTTTTTTCTTTTTTTTCTAGGCAGATATCAGAAAAAGCACAGCAAATACTTTACACAGGCTAGCGCACTTGAGTAAGCAGCCTCAACAGTTAATTCAAACAGACAATTTCAAAGTGCAGGTAATAATAAATGCAGTAACAAGCTTATTTCAAGCAAAAGAGCAGTTTTAACTCGCTTTTCGGCGAGAATAGACAGTCGCAAAGGTAAAGGCAGTAAAAGGTACTTAAATCAGGTAGCAGTCACTCTTTTTCATCTCTCTGCTGCTAGCACCCCTATGCAGGACCACGAGGAACGTCGCTGAGTCGGAACAAGTGCAAAAACCGCGCCAAAGCAGGTTTTTAAGCAGGGGACTTGAAAGAGCTAGGAATTAGCCCAAAACGGCCAATAAACAACAAGTTTCTGTGCTGAGATCACTCCTCCAGGGACAGATAGGCTGCTCACAGCTCCCCATTGCCACTGGTGAACAGAGAAGCTTCCTTCTATCCAAGTAAGGATATGGGCAACACAGGAACTGTTCTAAAGTCCAGAATACAGCAATACCTGTATTAGGGACTATTCTAGCTCAGGGAAGGCGGGAAACAAGGATATTTGTTTTGTTTTTTTCTTTTGTTTTTTTTCTAGGCAGATATCAGAAAAATCACAGTAAATACGTTACACAGGCTAGTGCACTTGAGTGAGCAGCCTCAACAGTTAATTCAAACAAACAGACAATTTCAAAGTGCAGGTAATAATAAATGCAGTAACAAGCTTATTTCAAGCAAAAGAGCAGTTTTAACTCGCTTTTTGGAAAGAATAGACAGTCGCAAAGGTAAAGGCAGTAAAAGGTACTTAAATCAGGTAGCAGTCACTCTTTTTCATCTCTCTGCTGCTAGCACCACTATGCAGGACCACGAGGAGCTTTGCTGAGTCGGAACAAGCGCAAAAAACGTGCAAAGCAGGTTTTTAAGCAGGGGACTTGAAAGAGCTAGGAGTTAGCCCAAAACGGCCAATATACAACAAGTTTCTGTGCTGAGATCACTCCTCCAGGGACAGATAGGCTGCTCAAAGCTCCCCAATCCCACTGGTGAACAGAGAAGCTTCCTTCTATCCAAGTAAGGATATGGGCAGCAAGGGAACTATTCTAAAGTCCAGAATACAGCAATACCTGTATTAGGGACTATTCTAGCTCAGGAAAGGAGGGAAACAAGGATATTTGTTTTCTTTTTTTTTCTAGGCAAATATCAGAAAAAGCACAGTAAATACTTTACACAGGCTAGTGCACTTGAGTTAGCAGCCTCAACAGTTAATTCAAACAAACAGACAATTTCAAAGGGCAGGTAATAATAAACTGACAATAAACAACAAGTTTCTGTGCTGAGATCACTCCTCCAGGGACAGATAGCCTGCTCAAAGCTCCCCACTGCCACTGGTGAACAGAGAAGCTTCCTTCTATCCATGTAAGGATCTGGGCAACAAGGGAACTATTCTAAAGTCCAGAATATAGCAATACCTGTATTAGGGACTATTCTAGCTTGGGAAAGGCAGGAAACAAGGATTTTTTTTTGTTTTTTTCTTTTTTTTCTAGGCAGATATCAGAAAAAGGACAGTAAATACTTTACACAGGCTAGCACACTTGAGTAAGCAGCCTCAACAGTTAATTCAAACAGACAATTTCAAAGTGCAGGTAATAATAAATGCAGTAACAAGCTTATTTCAAGCAAAAGAGCAGTTTTAACTCACTTTTCGGCGAGAATAGACAGTTGCAAAGGTAAAGTCAGTAAAAGGTACTTAAATCAGGTAGCAGTCACTCTTTTTCATCTTTCTGCTGCTAGCACCACTATGCAGGACCACAAGGAGCTTTGCTGAGTCGGAACAAGCGCCAAAACCGCGCCAAAGTGGGTTTTTAAGCAAGGGACTTGAAAGAGCTAGGAATTAGCCCAAAACGGACAATAAACACTGTGCTGAGATCACTCGTCCAGGGACAGATCAGCTGCTCAAAGCTCCCCACTGCCACTGGTGAACAGAGAAGCTTCCTTCTATCCAAGTAAGGATATGGGCAACAAGGGAACTATTCTAAAGTCCGGAATGCAGCAATACGTGTATTAGGGACTATTCTAGCTCAGGAAAGGCGGGAAACAAGGATATTTGTTTTGTTTTTTTCTTTTTTTTTTTCTAGGCAGATATCAGAAAAAGCACAGTAAATACTTTACACAGGCTAGTGCTCTTGAGTGAGCAGCCTCAACAGTTAATTCAAACAAACAGACAATTTCAAAGTGCAGGTAATAATAAATGCAGTAACAAGCTTATTTCAAGCAAAAGAGCAGTTTTAACTCACTTTTCGGCAAGAATAGACAGTCGCAAAGGTAAAGGCAGTAAAAGGTACTTAAATCAGGTAGCAGTCACTCTTTTTCATCTCTCTGCTGCTAGCACCACTCTGCAGGACCACGAGGAGCTTGCTGAGTCGGAAATTAGCACAAAAACCGCTCCAAAGCGGGTTTTTAACCAGGGGACTTGAAAGAGCTAGGAATTAGCCCAAACCGTCCAATAACCAACAAGTTTTTGTGCTGAAGTCACTCCTCCAGGGACAGATAGGCTGCTCAAAGCTCCCCACTCCCACTGGTGAACAAAGAAGCTTCCTTCTATCCAAGTAAGGATATGGGCAGCAAGGGAACTATTCTAAAGTCCAGAATACAGCAATACCTGTATTAGGGACTATTCTAGCTTGGAAAAGGCGGGAAACAAGGATTTTTCTTTGGTTTTTTCTTTTTTTTTTCTAAGCAGATATCAGAAAAAGCACAATAAATACTTTACACAGGCTAGCACACTTGAGTGAGCAGCCTCAACAGTTAATTCAAACAAACAGACAATTTCAAAGTGCAGGTAATAATAAATGCAGTAACAAGCTTATTTCAAGTATAAGAGCAGTTTTAACTCGCTTTTCAGTGAGAATATACAGTCGCAAAGGTAAAGGCAGTAAAAGGTACTTAAATCAGGTAGCAGTCACTCTTTTTCATCTCTTTGCTGCTAGCACCACACTGCAGGACCACAAGGAGCTTTGCTGAGTCGGAACAAGCGCAAAAACCGCACCAAAGTGGGTTTTTAAGCAGGGGACATGAAAGAGCTTGGAATTAGCCCAAAACGGCCAATAAACAACAAGTTTCTGTGCTGAGATCACTCCTCCAGGGACAGATAGGCTGCTCAAAGCTCCCCACTTCCACTGGTGAACAGAGAAGCTTCTTTCTATCCAAGTAAGAATATGGGCAACACAGGAAATTTTGTAAAGTCCAGAATACAGCAATACCTGTATTAGGGTCTATTCTAGCTCAAGAAAGGTGGGAAACAAGGATATTTGTTTTGTTTTTTACTTTTTTTTTCTAGGCAGATATCAGAAAAAGCACAGTAAATACTTTACAGAGGCTAGCAACACTTGAGTGAGCAGCCTCAACAGTTAATTCAAACAAACAGACAATTTCAAAGTGCAGGTAATAATAAATGCAGTAACAAGCTTATTTCAAGCAAAAGAGCAGTTTTAACTCGCTTTTTGGAAAGAATAGACAGTCGCAAAGGTAAAGGCAGTAAAAGGTACTTAAATCAGGTAGCAGTCACTCTTTTTCATCTCTTTCCTGCTAGCACCACTCTGCATGACCACAAGGAGCTTTGCTGAGTCGGAACAAGCGCAAAAACTGCAACAAAGCAGGTTTTTAAGCAGGGGACTTGAAAGAGCTAGGAGTTAGCCCAAAACGGCCAATAAACAACAAGTTTCTGTGCTGAGATCACTCCTCCAGGGACAGATAGGCTGCTCAAAGCTCCCCAATCCCACTGGTGAACAGGGAAGCTTCCTTCTATCCAAGTAAGGATATGGGCAACAAGGGAACTATTCTAAAGTCCAGAATACAGCAATACCTGTATTAGGGACTATACTAGCTTGGGAAAGGTGGGAAACAAGGATATTTTTTTTGTTTTTTTCTTTTTTTTCTAGGCAGATGTCATAGGTTCATAGGTTCATACTAGGCTATCTGCCCTGGGGCAATTGTTAGCCTAGCCCGATTCTGTATGGCTTACGCCACCCCTTGATTTGAGTATACTGTGCCCTTTTTAAGGTTTAGTTTACTGTGCCTCTGTCTAATAGTGACACGGGAGTAATCCCTGGGACAAACCTATGATCCCCCATCCACCTATCGAGATTCTTCTTGAAGAAATTCAGTGAGGTGCTCTGCCTCACATGAACTGGAATTCTATTCCAGAGCGAAGGGAGCTTCTGGGTTATGAACCTGACCCTCCAGCAAGTTCTATTTATTTCTGTGCTGAGGTTCAAGTCCCTCGAGCGTGTGGCTCTAAGGGATTTAGATTTACTGAGGTGGAGCATGTCCATTAATTCTGGATTTGACATAGCTTTGTATGTCAGGCATAGATCGCCTCGAAGTAGGTGGTATGCAAGTGAGTAGAGCTGGAGTTTTTTTAACCGAGCAGCATATGGCATCTGTATGAGACCCTTGATCCTCTTGATGAGATACTTTTGGGGTCTTTCTAATTGCTGCAGGTGTCGGGTAAGTTACATCCCAAAAGAGGCATTGTATTCTATGATGGGCCTGATGAGGGATGAATAAAGGGGCACGATTACCTCTCTTGATCTAGATGTGAAACCCTTCGTGATAAGGTGGGCTATGTAGAAGGTCTTTCTAACCACTTTGGCAATGTGGGTTTCAAAGGAGAGATTGCTATCAACTTGGGTCCCCAGGTCCCTAATAACTTTCTCTGTACTTAATGGGTTTCCGCCTATGTGGTAATTTGTGGGCACATTGTTTTTGCCAAAGGGTATGACTATACATTTTTTGGCATTTAGCTTTAAACCATGGCACTGGCACCAGTTATCTGTCTCTGTGAGACCTTTTTGAAGGATGTTTGTGTCAGCTGGAGAGTTGATTATGGCACCCAGTTTGCAGTCATCTGCGAACTTGGTGAGCCATAGTCCTCCCACGTTTGCCTGTACCTCGGAAAAGTATATACTGAACAAGAGTGGTCCCAGGACAGAACCTTGTGGGATGCCACTTGTGACCGGTTTCGAGTCAGACATGGCTCCAGCAACTCTCACTCTGTGGGTTCTGTCTTTGAGCCAGTTTGCGACCCATCTTGTGACATAGGGGTTTATATTTAAGCTGGATAGCTTATCTTTGATGCCCGAGTGGGGTATTGTGTCAAATGCCTTTGCAAGGTCCATATAGGCTGTGTGGACTACCTTCCCTTCATCTATGGCTTTGGTGACTGTTTCGAAGAAGTCAACCAGGTTCAAAAGGCAGGATCTGCCCTTGACAAAGCCGAACTGGGTAGGATCTAGTGTCTGTAGGTCCCCAATGTCTTTGTTTATGAGTTCCATGATGATCCTCTCCATAGCCTTGCAGACTAAGCTAGTCAGGCTTATGGGGCGATAGTTTCCAGGGTCCGTAGAGGCTCCACCTTTGTGGAGTGGGACCACTGTTGCTGTACGCCATTCTGTGGGCACATATCCTGTAGTGAGGCTGAGACTGTATAGCTGTTTTATTTGAGGGATTAGTTCCTCTTGGAGTTCATGTAGGACACAACCTGGGACGCCATCTGGTCCCATGGAAGCAGTGTTTTTTGCTCTGGAGAGGGCAGCCTTCACCTGAGCATCAGAGATGTTTAGGAGGCAGCCCTCTGCCGGGATAGATACTTGCTCTTTTGGGGGGGGGAGGGGTGGAGAAGTTTGCACTGAACCTGTCTGCCAGGATATTGGCGATGTCTGTGGGTTCAGTGTCATTTTTGTCATTTAGAATCAACTCAGAACAAGTCTGGGAGTTGCATCCCAGGTTTCTAACATAACTGAAAAAAGCCTTATGATTGTCTTTGGTGTCCTGTGCAATTTTTCTCTCGAAGCTGGCCTTGGAGGATTTTATGAGGGATCATAATTTTTTGCTAGTACTTTTCAGAGATGCCTTCCCTATTAGGGATTTTGCTCTATCATGTAGTAGCTTCCTCCTTCTGTTGTACAGTTTATTTGTGGCAGGGTCCACCAGACTGGACGTCTGCCTTTGGATGATTGGGTCTTGGTTTTGTTTGGGATAGCATGATCCATGCATTCCTGGAGATGTCCGTAGAATGCGTTTATATAGGATTCTGCAGTTTGGGCCGTAGTTTCCACTGGCCTTGGGGTCTTGAAGGATTCCACTTTGGTTTTGAGAAGTGAGAAGTTCGCTTTTGAGAAGTTTTTCACTGTGGTTTTCTGGGCTGGGGGTGGGGTTGTGATGTGGACATCCAGTGAAATTAATTTATGGTCTGATCTTACCAATGAGGGATATACTTCTGGTGTGGAGCATAGAGTCCTCATATTGGTAATGATCAGGTCTAATATGTTGTCCCCTCTTGTGGGAGTGGTGACTAGTTGTTCCATAGCATTTGAGTTTATAATTTCCAGGAACCTTTGGGCTAAGGTGCTGGGGCTTGAGTAGTGCTCCCAGTCAATGTTTGGGTAGTTGAAGTCGCCCAATATAATGGTGTTCGGAGAGATCTTCATGTTCTCCAATGTTTTCAGGAAAGCCGAGTGGGATTCCTGACTTTGAGAGGGTGGTCTGTAGGATGCTATAAACTGAAAAGCAGTCTTGCCCACTGTTAGTTGCACATGGATGGTCTCCGATACTTCATGCAATGCCATTAACCTGGAGGTGTGGACATCCTTGATAAATATGGAAACTCCCCCACCTTTTGTGGTTCGGTCCGGGTTTTGGGGCCGAAAAGCATGATATGAGGTATAGCCTGGTAGTGCTGGAGTGCTCTCTGGAGCCTTGAACCAGGTTTCTGTCACTGCACAGATACCGATGTTCTCCATACTGAGGAGAGCTTCGAGTGCGTGCATCTTGAGGTTAAGACTTCTGTCATTTAGCAGCATTACCCTTAGTTTCTTGTTCCTTGTACTGTCTATGGGGGTGGGTTTGACTTTTGAGCCTTGCCTAAAAAAGGCACTATGGGGGTGGCAAGAGCCTTTGCCAATATCCGAAAGCCCAGTGATGACAGGTGCAAGCCATCCCTAGCGAAGCAACGTGACTTGTCGAGCATGTCATCCCAGGCTGACAGACACTGGATCCCCTTTGAATGACACCAAAATTTTAGCCAATTGTTAAAATCGATCATTTTGTCTTTGTACTGTGGCATCATTCTAGGTGAGGGTAAGATGCTGCTCAAGGTCAGGGTCATACCAGCCTGGGCTACATGATCAGAGAGCTCCTCTATGTCTCTTTTCATGTAGTCCAGGGAAGTACGTCTCAGGTCATTCACACCAGCATGTACAATGACTGAGTCATATTTGTATTTGCTTTGGAGTGACCTGAGTGCTTGTGTTATGTGGCGGATCCTAGCACCCGACAGGCAGCTCACCGTGACCTTCTCTTTATTCAGCCTGGTGAGCGGGACGTCAGTGTGTCTGACAATAGAGTCACCTATTACAAGAGTATCAGGTGTGTTATTCAGCCTTAAGGGCTGTGGCTGCTTGGCACACTGACTTTGCGGGTTATGTGTTGTGCGTGTTTTGTTTTGAGGTAGCGTTTGCTTGGATGTCTGCTTTGGAGGTCTCTGTTGCTTAGGTAGATTTTTATTTAGATCCTCCAAGTATGTTTTTGTGTATTTATGTGTTTGGTTCGCTGATGTGGTGGGACTATGTGATACTGGAATTGTGTTGTGTGAGGTTACCTTCTCCTCCTGACTGGTTACACCAGTTTCGAGATGAGAGAGCTCAGGCTCCAGTTTGGCTAAATAGTTGCATCTCTCACATATATTTGAACCTGTTTGGAGGAGGAGAGGGTTGTCCGTGTACATGAGACAGTTGTAACATTGCCTCAAAATTCCCAGATTCACCAGCTGGACTGGAGAGGAAACCATTGACTGTCCTTTGGACATGCTAGATTAATATAGGGAAACTGAATTTAAGACGGACCAATAGAGGACAGGGTAATCGTAGAGAGTATAAGTGTAAGTAGTACTTATGGTTTAATAGTGCTAACTTATAGGATTACTTAACTGGACCAGTGAAGGGCCTTAGAATGAGAATATGGTGTTTAAATTGAGAGATAGAGCAGTTCTAAGGGAAAAAGTGAAGAGCAGACATTGTGGAGCCAGGAATAGTTTAAACACAATTAGGTGGCGCTGCCCACTGCTGCGCTATGCTCAAGCACAGTAAATACTTTACACAGGCTAGCACACTTGAGTGAGCCGCCTCAACAGTTAATTCAAACAAACAGACAATTTCAAAGTGCAGGTAATAATAAATGCAGTAACAAGCTTATTTCAAGTAAAAGAGCAGTTTTAACTCGCTTTTCAGCGAGAATAGACAGTCGCAAAGGTAAAGGCAGTAAAAGGTACTTAAATCAGGTAGCAGTCACTCTTTTTCATCTCTTTGCTGCTAGCACCACTCTGCAGGACCACAAGGAGCTTTGCTGAGTGGGAACAAGCGCAAAAACCGCACCAAAGAGGATTTTTAAGCAGGGGACTTGAAAGAGCTAGGAATTAGCCCAAAACGGCCAATAAACAACAGGTTTCTGTGCTGAGATCACTCCTCCAGGGACAGATAGGCTGCTCAAAGCTCCCCACTTCCACTGGTGAACAGAGAAGCTTCCTTCTATCCAAGTAAGGATATGGGCAACACAGGAACTATTCTAAAGTCCAGAATACAGCAATACCTGTATTAGGGACTATTCTAGCTCAGGAAAGGCGGGAAAGAAGGATTATTTTTTGTTTTTTTGTTTTTTTTCTAGGCAGATATCAGATACAGTCTGACATACAGGTATATTTATTTTCTGTCCAGCAAGACTCACTGTTGGTACAATTTTAATACAAGCAGCTTTACAAATATATCTTCATCACAAGCATTTGTACAAATCAGTTTGATATGCAAATTACATATAATTTTTTACAAAACTCCAGCTAATTATGCTGGCATATGTTACATATCCACTGGACAACTTCTCCTGGCATAGCTGGCAATACCTCACATCATCACAACTTCTATTTATGATTTTCATTTATAGGCTATCAAAGTATATCTGTGGTCTAGAGAGTATCCAGTTTGAGGGAATGAAGGTGGCAGCTTTTTGTTTACATGTGATGTTTCTGTTTTTGCCTTAATAATTGTGGTTATCAGTGAAAACTGGGAAAGATTTGTTGCTGGGTTTGAAATGGTTGAAATGAAAATCAGCAGCTCCAGATCTTAAATCCAACAAACTGGTAGTTAATGCTTTCTGTGCTGTATATAATATAGGTCCTATTTATCTCAATTACTTTATCAGAAAACCTCTGCCAGTCACCCAGAGACTGCTAGAAATTCCCAAGGCAAGACTTGTGACAGCCAGGCTAAGACTTTTCTTATATGTATATATCAGTCTCCTAGAACTGTTTACTTATTTTCTGAATGAAAAGTACAATTTACTCTTCTTCAACACCTAACTGAAAATATTACTTTTTAGGCAAACATGTGAACAGTTTTGAGGACTGGTTTGCACAGCTTTATTATTCACTCTTATCTGAAGCCACAGTGGTGCAGCGGAAGCATTGTCGCCTCACAGCAAGAGGTTCTCCCATTCGATTCTCGGTTGGAGCGCTTTCTGTATGGAGTCTGCATGTCCTCCCCACTGTCGAGTGGTGTTCGAAAGACATGCGTGAATGGGCGTGCCTTTGTTGAAGGTTGGGCATCAAGCTTGCACCTCGGCACCATAAAAATCTACTGCCAGTTATTAGAGGACCGGAGTTCCCCTGAGGCGACCCCTAACTGGGAAAAGCCGAAAGAAGAAGAAGAAGAAGTCTATATTTATTATCTGCATTTATATCTGCAGAGTTACAAATTCTCTTCTGTTATATTATTGTTAATCCCTGCTCTGCTATTACTTTTCAGCTGAGTTACTGTGACTAGTATACTAGCTAGTGTTTACTGCAACCGCAACTAGATCCTTCTTCACTGAATTTCTTAACTGTTCCCACAACATCCCATTCTCTGTTACAATACGTTATCGCAACACTGTCTGTCTAATATAGCATTTTAAGTTAATTTCTATCTGTCCCCAGTGGTAGACTTGATCTTAACACTATTTTTTGAATACAGTACTCCAGTTTAACCCTATCAATACCCTAATATAATATAAGCGAATTAACACCTACCATCGCGGAGTCATGAGCTGCTTTTGCCTCTCACCTGACTAGTCAGTTAACACTAAGTATATTGAGGCAGTGTAGGAACTTTCTCATTTTATTGACAGACTGTTGTTCCTAGCTATTTGTAACTCAGTTTGTAAGAGATGTAATTACTTGTTCAGCCAGGGTTATTCTAATTTTAGCACTATCAGTAGATTGCATTATATCTGCTCATGCTGAGATTGTCAGTAATTCCTTGCTTAAGCCTTACTTCCTAAAAGACCTCAACCATCTAATGATCTGCTAGAATCTACACCCACAGTAGCATGTACTCCCACAGCTATAGCTCCATATATCTCTACAGGGAATCATCAAGACTGCAAGTCTGAGCCACTAACATCACATAGGCCTGTTATAAATGGTATAGTCCTTGTTGTAAGCGATTCCATTTTCAGTCACACAGACACCGCCCTCACCAGACTGGTTAAGGTGAGGGTTATAGTTTGCTGTCTTTCTTTAGCTAGAATCAGGAACATTAAAAGGGACTGCTTGGCTTTTTACTGTCTTAAATATGAGTATGACAGCTTGGCTGCTTGTCACACAGGAATGGATACCTGACTATGACCTAGGTAACTCAGGTTCCATTAGTGGTTCCCAACATTGGAGGAGTCAGGCAGAGAGGGAGAAGTGTGAAGTGACATGGCCTGCTCACCTCTCCTGAGGGATAGAATAAGGAAGTGTGCATTTGGTGACATACTGGGAGGATTCGTTTCTCCAGTGGTGGCCAGGGAAATCATTTTCTGTGCTTTAGAATTGATAGGTGAGGTTATTTGTTGGCAATGTCACTCACAGAAACAAGTAACAACCAGTACAGCTGCCCATTACATGCCCCTTTCCCTGGCATAGCCTGACATGCAAAGGGATATGGGACAGCAAATACAGAAAAATCCTCAAGCTATCCTTGAAGCTGCCTACATGTCAGCATGGCTTGGCTGACTCTTGCCTTGGTGATAAGAAATGAAAGGATCGACTGGATGAGAGAAGGCTGGTGATTGACAGGCAGCTGGGAGAATGTAGGTAAAAATTCTAAATATGAGTAATTGTTGCCACCCATACAGCAAGGGGGGGGGGGCAAATGACTTTAGACAACATTCTCTAAGGGAGATTCAGTGGGACACAACTGAGCTCAGCCCCTATTGCTCCAAGGAAGGTAAATCACTAATGATTATCAGCATTCTTCCTTTACCAAGAGTGATGCCACAGTTCAAAGTAAAAATGATTGTCTACATACCTCTCAACCTCTAAGTGCAAGAAATCTGGACAGATCCAGAAAAATGGAGGGGGGACAAAGGCCCAAAAATAGGGACAGATTTTAAATATTGCTCCTATAAAATTAGAAAGTTGCTAAAATTACAGATTTTACATTATTATATATTTTCTGATGGATATGATATCTAAAATTCAAATGTCTGTCATTATTTAGTATTATTTAGTGACTGCAATCATCAACGATTTGCCTGAAAACCACACATTTTATGAGAACCAGTCCAAAAGTAAGAGGCGAAAATCTGGACAGTTGAGAGGTATGATTGTCTACAGTGACTGGCTTATTAACCAGTGTCATTCAAAGAGTATGTAGTGCATGTTTGTCTGTTCTGCGCCAGATAGTTAACAGACGTTCCTGCTTTGTTAAGATGACCTGAACCTCTTGTCCCTTGGCCTTTGCATGTTGTCTGAAATGTTTGCTCACAATGTGCCTTTTTTAGGCGTCTTTCAACTATTGAGCATACCCACCTGGCAAATTCCAGTCTGACCAAAATCAGAACTGCTCTGCTTAATGCTAAATGTCCAAGCTTCAGACCTGTTTTACCCTTGAAGACATCTATATTTGTGGCGTTACTGAGTGTTTGAGTCAGAACAATAATACTCCCTCTTTACCATGGTATTATGCATTTGTGGCCATTGGGAACTGTGGGGGCCATATCCATATTCGTCAAGAACCTTTTGTCCCACTTCTCAATACCAATTTTGACCTTAGAGAGGTCCTAATGTATCCCAGCAAAACCAAATAACTCATCATTGCTAACTACAGGTCCACTTCTATATCCCGTTCAGAACATGATGAGTATCTAAGCCAACTCAAAAAGCTATCCAATTAAGCCAATACCCTTATTATGGGCAAATTTAATTACCTCCTCAGTTGACTGGCTGATTTATACAGCCACCAGTAAATATGCCTGGAGGTTCCTTGATTTGGTAAATGCCATCTCCTTAGTGCCAGCTCTCCCCATCCCCATCAAGGGTGTAAATCTTCTTGACCTTGTCCTTACCAGCTGTTTCCTCTAATATATACAGTGGATATAAAAAGTTTACACACCCCTGTTAAAATGCCAAGTTTTTGTGATATAAACCATGAGATCACAATAAATCATTTCAAAACCTTTCCCACCTTTAATGTGACCTATAACTTGTACAATTCAATTGAAAAACAAACAAATCTGTTAGGGGAAAAATATAAAAAAATAAAAAATGTACAATAAACTGGGTGCATAAGTGTGCACACCCTTAAACTAATACTTTGTTGAAGCACCTTTTGATTTAATTACGACATTCAGTCTTCTTGGGTACACACCTGCCATCAATTAAAGAGACTCTGATTAACCCCAAATAAAGCTCAGCTGTCCTAGTAGGATTTTCCTGACATTTACTCAGTTGCCTGCTACAGCAAAAGCCATGGTTCACAGAGAGCTTACAAAGCATCAAAGGGATCTCATTGTTAAAAGGTATCAATCAGGAGAAGGGTACAAAAAAATTCCCACACCAATGGATATATCATGGAACAATGTGAAGACAGTCATAAAAAGTGGAGAAAATATGGGACAACAGTGCGTTGCAAACAACTGGACGTCCCTCCAAAATTGATGAAAAGACAAGATGAAAACTGGTCAGGGAGCCTGCCAAGAGACCTACAGCAACACTGAAGGAGCTGCAGGAATTTCTGTTGTGCACTATAAGTGACAACAATCTCCTGTATTTTCCATATGTCTGGATTATGGGGTAGGGTTGAAAGACGGAAGTCTTTTCTTACACAGAAAAACATCCAGGCCCAGCTAAAATTTGCAAAACAATACATCTAGTCTCCCAAAAGCATTTGGGAAAATGTGTTATGGTCTGATGAGACCAAGGTTGAACTTTTTGGCCACAATTCCAAAAGGTACATTTGGCGCAAAAACAACCCTTTGCATCACCAAAAGAACACCATCCCCACAGTGAAGCATGGTGGTGGCAGTATCATGCTTTGGGGTTGCTTTTCTTCAGCTGGAACTGGGGCTTTAGTCAAGGTGGAGGAAATTATGAACAGGCATCTGCTAGAAAGCTGAAGATGAAGAGGAGTTTCACCTTTCAACATGACAATGACCCCAAGCATACATCCAAATCAACAAAAGAATGGCTTCACCAGAAGAAAATTAAAGTTTTGGAATGGCCCAGCCACAGCCCAGACCTAAATCCAATAGAAAATGTGTGGGGTGACCTGAAGAGGGCTTGCACAAGAGATGCCCTTGCAATTTGACAGATTTGGAGCACATTTTGCAAGGAAGAGTGGTAAAATATTGCCAAGTCAAGATGTGCCATGCTTATAGACTCCTACCCAAAAAGACTAAATGCTGTAATTAAATCAATAGGTGCTTCAACAAAGTATTAGTTTAAGGGTGTGCACACTTACACAACCAGCTTATTGTATGTTTTTTTATTTTTTATATTTTTTCCCCTAAAAGATTTGTTTGTTTTTCAATTGAATTGAACAGGTTATAGGTTACATTAAAGGTGGGAAAAGTTTTGAAATGATTTATTGTGGTCTCATTTTTTTATATCACAAAAAACTGGCATTTTAACAAGGGTGTGTAAATGTTTTATATCCACTGTACTGCCAAGCATGTCACCACCTCCTGATTAAAGCAGATTGCTTGCTGTAGCCGTCATCATTAATGCAAGTCTCTCCACTCATAAAGCCATAACCGTATTTTAGGATTATTCTAAAGTCAGTTTATTGCTACTTACCAATATGCTCGACAATCTTAACTGTCTCATCTTGCCGAACAAACAGATTCATGATGTCACCTTTGCTTCTACATAGTCTTCAGCAGGTCTGTAGCTAGGCTGTTCTGGGCACTGCCCCTGTTTATTAACCCCTCCTCCAAGTTGAAGGAAAAAAGTCCTCAATACACCTCTACTCAAGTTGAGGACAAAATAAACAAATAAATAAATAAAATAAAAAACATCTTGCAAAAATTTCTCTGAGCTGAAAAGCAAAGGCGGACAAGAAACAAAAACTGTTTAGCACATCGCCTTTGTAAAGTTTCATAAGAAGGCCAAACCTTTTGCAAGGAACTTTGTTAAACTGGCTAAACTGTTACAAGGATCTACTTGCTATGTCTCATAAGCGATAATGAATGTCATGGATGTAACTGCTTAAATTATTTACTGCTGCAGGCAGCACTACCTCAACTCTTCCTACAAGGACAGATTGGGAAGAGATCAGTGTGTATACAAAAGCATCAGTCATGCCCCCCCTAACTGCTAGTGTTGGGGGCAGCCATCCCTTACACCCTTCCCTTGTTGCAACTCTGCTCTACAGAGTTTTACTCCCTCATGAATAAATTTATTAAGGAGATTGGTCCCAGCTACCATAAGAAGTGTGATAAATTCAAAAGCAAGCATGTATAGTGGAACTTTCATATAAATCAACTCTACAAATAAAATAAATAAATAAAAGGTACATGACTCTTTGTAAAAAAATCTCCTCTTTCTCACTATGGAAGTTATCTAAAACCTTAGGTATACCATCAGGCAATGTAAAATCAGTTGAGAACTTAGAGTAGCCACCAATAGCAATGGGCCTTTGTCAGCAACATTAGGAAACTCAGAAGGAATATTCAGTCTTGCTCTGGATGTTACCTCCAATGACATAACCTGCTGTGACCTAGAAACTATAGCTAATATCCCATCTGACAAATTTACCTCCAGTTTTACATGTCCCACATGTCTTGCAAATAGATATTTTTGGCCAAGAGAAACATTGGGAATGGTACAAGAACTTAATAAATAATTAATTCAGGTGGTTTACATGCTCTGAAATGAAAGAAGAAATTTTAAACTGCATAGAGTCATGGTCAGGAGATATATAATGAGTCTCATATTTGTTTATTTGTTTCTTTTGCATTGATTGCATTTTGTTGATCAGCAGAGCTTTCTGGTCCACTAGCCTTTTTTTGAGGTGAGACATGATATGATATTTATACTAAGCTGATAACTGACTCGGACACTAGAGGAAACTCTCTTGTTCTTTAGCAGTAGGGAGTTCCTCTGAGGGTCCCTGCATATTTCAAACTGAGGAATGAATTGCATGATTTCTGGTACACTGTAAATGAACTGGGAGTGTGGCAAGTATGAGAACAAAAGTAACAGTCTACTGCAGCACATGCACCTACAGATGTATGTTTGCCAGCTGTGGGAACACAAAGGGGTGTCTGGGTAAATAATCAAGACCCACATACTGATCAAGCAAGAGATCAGAGGACTTGCTAAAGATGGTTGATGCTGGACGATGGACACAAACTAAAGATGGGGAGAATATACTTGATAGAGATGCATTGCTGCTGCAACTCATTTGACATATACATCTGGGAATGGATGACAACATGAAGCAGTAATGAAAGGAATCTATGCAAGCAGAACACTGAATAAAGAAAAAAGTTGTTGTTGATAATGTGTAAACAAATGTTAACACCCCAAAAGTTTGGTCATAAGCAAAGAGGGTGCTACATCTGTGGAGTTTTCACATGAGGAGCTGAAATTAAAACTGGAAGTGGAGAGGTAGCGATTTGACAAAAATCAAGATAAATGAGCGCTAGGTATGAAAAAAAAAGTATTGTGGTGTTCATGAAGAAAGCTGTAGCCTCCATCAAGATTATGTGCAGATAGGTTACAAGGATTCTAAAAGCCAGGCCAAAGGAGAACTGTTGTATTTTGTGTACAATGGGCAGACAGAGAATGGTCCAGCTATACATTCATGCATACATACATACATAATTTGCCTGAAGATGGAGACAAAAAAATTGTTTAGTCTGTGTGATTGTTACAGCTAGTTGACAGATTATTTATTAGCAAAACATTTTTAAGAACTAATATGGAATACATTTTACAGAAGTCTCTGAAGAATTAAAACATCATCTGGAATTTATAATGCAAGTTTTAAACTGGGAGGGACCACAGGCTTTTAGAATTAAGTACAAACTTCTGAAAGATTAGGTTAATTGCAGATATTAAGAAGTATGCTTTCTTTGAATCTGGAAGTGCTTATTACAAGTAGTTTCAAAAATGAAAGTATAGATTATAAAGATATTAGAGAACTGACTGCAGCACAGGGTAGATGTATTAACCTCCACAAATAGGATTTCTGATTATGACAGGAAATAGGAAAGTGAACATTAAATTACATTTTGGGGAAAAATTGAATTTTACACTACCTACAGCCTTTCTGAGAAGGGAGAAATAAAAGTGCCTATATGATGAAAAAAAAAAGTAAATAAGCTATTAAAGTTTTTTTTTTTTGGTATGTGGAAAAATGTGTAAATAATGGTTGATGGAATTTATGTGAGGAAGAGGGTTGCTTATAGTTGTCTTGTGTAAACATTAAAATGATGTAGAGAGGGGTATAAATGAACAATAAAAAAGAACAGGAACAAGAGATCGATGCTTTATAACAGAAAAAAAAAACTGCAGAAGGAAAGAAAGAGAGTGAGACAAAACACCAGGCAGATGAAGAAACAAAAGTTATGTACTCACCGTAATGATGCATCTGTGTTGTCCATTTTCATTCTTCCTCAACTGGTGGGTCTTGGATCCAACCTCAGAACCAACTCAGCCGCTTTTTCCAGATTCATAGATTCAACTCTGAAGCTCCTCCCTTTACCCATAATGCCCTACTAACCAAACATACCTCAGGTCAAGTTTTCTGCCAGGGATAATACATGGCTGATACTATAAGGAATCTGTAAAGCAAAGACAACAGAGATAAAACTGGCGATCAAACAAGGAACAATAGTTCCCAAAGTAGTATCGGGGGTTAGGAGGGCAGGAAGTTGAGGAAGAATGACAACAGACAACACAGATGCATCATTATGGTGAGTATGTAACTACTGTATCTAAAGTTGTCATTTTCATTCATTCGTCAACTGATGAGACAGAGTCCCCAGCTAAATGAACCTTGGGTGGTCCTCAGGGAAGGATATTTCAGAGTACTGCAGAAGCAAAGGCAGCTCTTTTCCTGGAAACCAAATCCAACTGGGCATGAGCATTGGACCAAGTGGCAGCAGCAAATGTTACCTATTGATGGTGTTGACCAAAAGACTGAAGAAGTGGCCATAGACCTCAAGGAATGTGCTCTAGGGGGCTTAGGCAAAGACAGCTCTCTCTGGCTGTAGACAAAGGATATACAATCAGTTAACCATCTGACTAAGGTTACTTTGGAAACTGCCATGCCCAATCTGTTTGGAGAAAAGAATACAAACAATTGCTCAGTTTTCCTGAAATCTTTGGTCTGATGGAGATAAAATTGAAATTATTTGTGCATATCTAAAAGATGGAGCATGTATTCTCCCTTAGAGAAATTTGGAAAAAAACGGAAGGTTAATGATTTGATTAATGTTAGACTCAGAAGCTGCATTAGGCAAAAAGGACAGATTAGTACATAAGGAAACTCTATCCTTATGAAAAACCAGGTAGGGAGATTTGTAGGAAAGAGCCTGGAGTTCAGATATTTGTCTAGCTGATGTAACAGCAACTATAAAAATAGTTTTCCAGGAAAAAAATAGGTCTGTCTTGGATGAAGGTTCAAAGGGGTCTTGGGTCAGACCTTGAAGCAAGATAGTTAAATCCCATGGAGGAATAGGGCCATTGACTGGAGGGTAAGTAAGAAGATGCCTTTCAGAAAGGCTTTGCACAACCTAGAAGAAGCCAAGGAAGAATGATTTTCACCTGAATGGAAGTTTGAAATGGCAGCCAACTGCACTTTAAAAGCAGAGAAACCAGCCCCCTCATAAAAATTTAAACTAAAAATTCAAGGACAGTTGGTATTAGGGACAGAAAAGGGATCCAAATCTCTCTTAAGGGCCCAAATTGAAAATCTCTTCCATTTGCTTTTGTAAATTTTCCTAGTAGAAGCCCTTTGAAAAAACACCAAAATATATCAGACTCAGGAGGAAAGCCAGGGCTGTCTAGCCATCAGTGGAACTGGGGAACCATGCAGTCAGCTTGAGGCCAGTTATGTCCAGATTAGTCATCCCCATTGGATGTGATAGGCGATCTGAACTGGGGTCCAGTATCCAGGACGGATACAGAACATGAGGTCACAGGAAGGGAAACCAAATTTGACAAGACCAAAAGTGTGCAATGATGATAAATCTGTTTTTCAACTGGTATGCTTTCTGTATGAATTTGGTGATTAGATGTAACAGGGGCTAAGCATAAAGGAGACCAGAGAGCCAGTCATGAACTGGAGCATCTCTCTGTGACTCCCCCAGAGGAGGGATCAGGGCAAAGAACCTGCTGCACTTGTTGCTGAGAGGAGAAGCAAAAAGATTGCAGCATGGCTGGCCTCATTGTCTGAAAATTCTCTCTCTGTCACATTGACATTGATAGACCACTCATGAGGCATCAGAATGGACCTGCTTAGTTTGTCTGCAGGCATGTTGGCTTTCCCTGGTGTGTACATTGCTATGAGAAAGTGGTCAGAAGAAATTTCCCATTGCCATACTCTCATTGCTTCTTGACATAGCAGAAAGGATCTGGTTCTCCCCTATTTGTTGATGTACCAGACTACAGACATATTGTCTGTTTGAACCGCAATCATCCTGGAGGGAAGAGCATCTTGAAAGGCCTGCAATTCAGGAAGACTGCTCTCATTTCCAGAACATTGATATGCACATTGGCCTCTTATGGGGACCATGTACCTACAACTGTCCTTCCCAAGTAATGCCCCCCCACCCCAGCTGGGGGGTGTCAGTGGTGACTGTGGCCATTGGGAGTGGGAGAACAAATGGATGGTTCTGAGAAACTTCATCTGAGCAAATTCACCAAAGAAGATATTTTTTGTAAGTTTGTGTGATTCTGATTTTGGCAAACATGGGCTGCTAGAGAACAGACCACTGTACCGAGAGCACTGTACTGTGCAGAATCTGCATATGAAATCTGGCTAAAGGAACCAGAGTGATTGCTGCTGCCATGGACCCTAAGGCTTGCAAGACTAGTTGTGCTGGAGGAGAAGAATTAGAGATCACTTCCATGACCTGGAATCTGAGTGTTTGTACTCTTGTTGGAGGAAGTGATACTATCTGATGGACTGTGTCTACATAAGCACCGATGAACTGCAGACTCTGCATAGGTGTGAGCTGTGACCTGCTGTAGTTGTCTGTGATGCCTAGATGGAGACATGACTGGAGTAAGTAGTCCCTTGCTTGTAAAAGTAGATGTCTGGTCAGGACAGTCAGGAGCCAGTTGTCTAGTCATGGAAACACTAAATCTCGTCAGTCTCAGTTGAGCCGCTACCACAAAATAGCATTTGATGAACACCCTGGGGTCTATGGTGAAGCCAAAGGGCAGTGCTCTGAACTGATAATGACTGTCTCCCAGATGAAAATGCAGATATCTTCTGGAGCACCTGTTTATTTTGATGTAATAGTGCACATCTTGAAGATCTATTGAGTGCATCCAATAGTCCTTTCACAGCAGGGGCAAAATGGAGTGAACCGTAAGCATCCAGAACCTTGAATATTTCACGTAATGGTTTAGTTTGCTGAGATCCAAGATGGGTCTCAAGTCAAGTCCTCTGTCTTCTTTTGCACTAAAAAGTCTCTTGAGTAGGTTTGGATCACATCTGGTCTGGGGGGAACCTTCTGGATGACTTTTTTTTTCTATCAGCTTTTTGATTTCCAAAGCTGCTGCCTCCCTCTGATTGGTTGGGACACTGGGGATTCTTTTCAATGATGTAGGGGAAATTTGGGAAAATGGTATAAAATAACTTCTGGATATGATCTTCTGCACCCTGGAATCTTTTGCGATGGATGCCCAGGCTTTTTGGTGCAGAAACAAGTGCCCCCTCCAACTGCCTCCAGAGAACAGCAGTTGGGCAACCTTTCAAGAGTGCTAGCAGGGTTTGTCTGATAAGGAATCCTGGAAACCCTGGTTCTGCAGGCCACATCTGCCACAAGGGTGGCATGTTATGTTAGAAATCCCCCATCTGCCTCTAGGGGAACCATCTCTTCATGAGTCTTGGAAAGGAACCTGGGACTTGTGAAACCACATTTTTCTGCATCCTTGTTGATTCTGGAAAAATAGTCTCTATAGGTTCATAGGTAGGTACTAGGCTATCTGCCCGAGGGCATTTTTAAGCCTAGCCAGAGTGTGTCGGCTTTTGTCACCCCATTGATTAATTAACTGAACCTCTATCAAGCAGTGCCAATGAAGTGATCCCAGGGGTGTATTTTCTGTTACCCATCCACTCGTCAAGGCTTCTCTTGAAGAGTGTTAGTGAGGGGCTCTGCCTAATGTAGCTAGGAATTTTGTTCCAAAGCATGGGGAGTCTCTGTGACAGGAATCTATCCCTCCAGCATGTTCTATTTATTGTTGTGGCGAGGTTTAGCTCACTAGAGCGCATGGCTTGCAGTGACTTGGATTTCTTTAGGTGGAGCATGTCCATCAATTCTGAGTTGGACATGGCTTTGTAAGTCAGGCAGAGATCACCTCTGAGTAAGCGATATGCCACTGAGTACAGCCAGAGTTTTTTCAGTCGGGCTGCATAGGACATATGTTTGAGGCCGGTAATCCTCTTGGTGAGGTGCTTTTGTGGTCTTTCCAGCTGTTGGAAGTATCTTGTGAGGTACATCCCAAATGGGGCATTGTACTCTATGATGGGTCTGATGAGTGACGAGTAGAGGGGCACTATAACCTCTTTAATTCTAGATGTGAACCCCTTAGTAATTAGATGGGCCACATAGAAGGATTTCCTAACTACTTTGGCAATATGATTGTCAAAGGAGAGATTACTACCTACCTGGATCCCCAGATCTATTACCTCTTCTGTATTAAGGGGTCTGCTGCCTATGTGGTAATTCATGGGTGTTTTGTTTTTCCCAAATGGGATGACTATGCATTTTTTGGCATTTAGCTTGAGGCCATGACTTTGACGCCAGATGTCTGTCTCAGTAAGGCCTTTTTGAAGGATGTCCGTGTCAGCCGGAGAGTCAATTATGGCTCCCAGTTTGCAGTCATCAGCAAACTTGATTAGCCATAGTCCTCTTGTGTTTTCCTGTACTTCTGAGAAATATATGCCGAACAGTAGGGGTCCCAGAACCGAGCCTTGCGGGACACCACTTGTGACTGGTTTAGAGTCGGACCTGGAGCCACTATTTTTACCGTGTGAGTTCTGTCTGTAAGCCAGTTGGCATGGACTCTATGGAGTAGAAAAACAGATCCCAATGGCAGGCAAGGTCTTCTCATCTTGCTCACTTCTGGAGAGTGTTTCCTTCACCTTTGGGCCAAACAAGGATGATCCATCAAAACCAACATTAATGAATGAAGACTTGAAGGGCACCACAAAATCATCCAGGCGCATCCAGGCATGTCTTCTGATGGCTATGCCTGAACCCACTGCCCAGGAGGGACCCTCTGCAACATGGGATATCAACATCATGGACATGTTAGATATGGACTGATGGATGGCCAGTTGTGAAGAGACCTTGTTATTGTCCTTCACAGACATGGATGTGGAAAAAGATTTGGAGAGCTCTTTAGTCAAAACTCTTTACAACCTTGTGAAGTGAGAAAAGTAATTCAGCACTGCTGGGCAAATGTCGCTGAAGTGTAAACGCACTTTCCAACTCTGTCCACGGCTCTAGACACCCTTTTATGGGGCTGGACAGATAACCTCTGCTTTGAGAGCTCTTTCTTAGTAGCTGCTGCCATAATCACAACATCCACCAGGACCCCCTTGCTCAAGTGTCCTCTGTCCTTTGTTGAGGCTAAAATTCTATGTGGGTACTTGGGGATCCACAAGATCCATCTCCTTCCATGAACAGCATGAGACAAGGTCTATTAGCTCATCAGCCCGGGGGGGGGGGGTCACCCAAGATGTAAATGGGTCAGACCCGAATGCCTCCAGCAACATTTCTGTTTTAGAAGTTCCAGTATTTCTCCAAAGGAGACATCCTCAGGTGGAGATCTGGTGGACCATTCCCCTTCATAGAAGTCATTGTCCTCAGTGAGAGATTCCTATGGGGAAGCTAAATGCCTCCTTTTAAACATTCACTTCCGAAAGACCTCATTAGTGGGGTGGTCTGGTGAGGTATCAGAAGTGACAGAGAAGTCCTGAGGGACTGTCCTGGTGGGATCGAAGTGAGGACTCAGAACTAAGACCCAATGGTGGAATACAGATAGGATCCAAGAGGGGCAAGGATGTCCTCTCCCACAGCAAAGAGAATGCCCTCTCCACTATTTCAAAGGCAGAGGGACTAGGAGAAATAAAGGCTGGCAGCAATGGAGCCAAATTTTCCCGTGCCGAGAAGCACTGATTCTACCCAGGTCCCTTTCCCGAGAAGGAAGTCGGACCTGAGTTGTCTAATGTCAAAGCACCTAGTGGAAAGAATGGCTCTGATAACTTTGGAGTTCACCCCAACCCCTGGAACTGGTGTCAATGCTTTGACTGCATGTGTCCTCCTGCTCCAATAGAATCAGAGCCAGAGTGGTCGAAATCAAAGAACAAATTGTGTTCAGATCCATTGAGGACACATTCAAGGATCTGGAATCTGAGGGCTCTGAAACCACAGGATGGATCAGAAAAGGTGATATTAATTGAGAGTCAGTGGAGGGCAGTCTCATGGGTCCAGCTGGAGACAGAGACAGAATTACCCCTCATCTAGATCTGAGCTCTGGGGAACTTAATCATCATCTTATCCAACACTGCTTCAGACAAGTTCTTGGAGCACCTAATGGAGGAACTGGTGGATG
>NC_056741.1:1282460727-1282463227 GCF_019279795.1 Protopterus annectens | reverse complement strand
GATTTAAAAGTAAAAATAATTAGCATAACTTTCGCCCTTCAAGGGCTGGCTTTAAAGGAATACCACCATTTAATTCTAGATATCTGTCAACTTGTAATTTCAGTATCCAGTGCAACTCAGTCCTTTCCGTGAGGTTAGTCAAATTTTCCATCTACAGTAGGATATATCTGTTGAAGTCCTCTAAATGAAAAGGTATGTCCTTCATGTTCCAGGGTGTGTTTAGCAAGTGCATTCTTTACATCCCCTTTCCTAATATCATATAGATGCCTTAATATTCTGTCTTTTAATCTTTTACTGGGCTTCCCTTCATAAAAAAACATGCACATAAATTGTAAGTAGCCAAATAAACTATATGTTGGGTTGTGCAATCCATATAGTAGAAGGGTGTAAACTTAATTTTTTTCTTATAGTTCCAATGTAGATACTAATGTTGTAAATAAAACTAGACCTCCTAGGTTAAGGTATATAACTAGATTTATGAATGATATAGGTCCTATTTGTGAGATTTTATATAAAAATTGGATATTTTTAACTGTTGATGAGAAAACTACTTCCACTGTAGGAAATACCCCTTCTTTTAGTTTCAGAAATTCATTGAATTTAAAGAGACGTTTATGTGGTATTAGAAACCATTCTATAGGCAATAATGTCTCTATGAGAATTGGTACTTTTGCCTGTCATAATTGTAGTGCATGTGGCACTAGTTCAAAGGATCAGATATTTCAGCACCCAAAGATGAATTTTAAGTTTACACTGCGCTACTATATGGAGTGCATAGCCCAACATATAGTTTATTTGGCTACTTCCAATTTATGTGCATGTTTTTCATGAAGGAAAAACCAATAAAAGATTAAGATGCAGACTATTAAGGCATCTATATGATATTAGGAAAGGGGATGTAAAGAATGCACTTGCTAAACACACCCTGGAACATCAAGGACATACCTTTTCATTTAGAGGACTTCAACAGATATATCCTAGTGTTAGAGGGGAAATTTGACTAACCTCATGGAAAGCACTGAGTTGCACTGGATACTGAAATTACAAGCCGACAGATATCCAGGATTAAATGGCTGTATTCCTTTAAAGACAGCCCTTGAAGGGTGAAAGTTATGCTAATTATTGTTACTTTAAATCATGTGATGTGAACATTTTTTATGATTGGCTGCTTTATTTTAAATGTGGTATTTAAATGTCTTCTTTTATACATTGTATTAGACCTGAAGAAGCATTAAACTTAACGTGACAGCGCTTGTCTTTTGTCATTATTAAATTGCTGTTTTATGCCTATTGCCGTGGTGGTCCTGCTGTTTATTTTCCACTGCATATATATTGTTGTTTGCGGCTTAGAAGAGCTTAGAAGACTGTTGACTCGTTTTTTTGTTTCGATTATGTGAAAAGAACAGTATGAGACTTAACACTTTGCATTCAGGATAGATCATCCATATTGTTAATCAAACGACTAGAATCCTGGTAGCACTGCATTTCAAGTTGTTGCACAATACTAGGCTGAAAAAGTTTGAGTGATGCAATTAGAACATGGAAAGCAATTTAGGCATGCAAGAAACAAGTTAAATAACCTAGGGATAGAGAAGACAAATGGAATATGGCAGATGAGGTAACCATTCTCATAAGAAAATAGTGATGATTTTCTCTGGGAATAAAGTTTATGATATAGAAGTGTGCCATTTTGGGGCTGAATGCTCTGATTTAAGTATGTGATTCTACTGAAATTATTTTCAGTTTCACCTGCATAATATTTATTATTTGGCTAAGTATATTTTTTCTTTGTATAATAACTGTATATTAATTCTAACACTTAGCTTTAATGTCTAAACTCAGTTTAATGAAAGATGAACTGCCTCTTTGAATGATTAACAAATAAATGAATTACTAGTATCAAACATTTTCCTGAATGATAAACTTAACTCCTTTGAAGTCCTAAAATGCCTAATGGTTGTGGTGTGTTAATGCCATGTTTTCTTCCCTTTTTTTTCAGGGCAAATGTATTCTGCTGATGATAGCCTATCAAAAAAGGATAAAAGAAACTGATGAAAAGAGTGCTGTCTGACTTTTTTTAACATATATTGAGCGACAAGAGATAGCAGTTTTAAGGAGGAGCGGAGATGCATAGAATTTATTTGGTGAAATATGATAAATGTGCATTGATTAACAATTCTGGAAAATTAGACAATATGCTGAGGAAGGAAAGTGAAATGAGTGGGAAAAATGAAAAAGTGCTTTTCATGCTTTCACGTCCTTCAGGCATGTTGCTTTTATCCTGTAGCTATAGGTAAAGGCGCTTTGTTCTGAGCTTTCATGTGGAAGTCAGATCAAACTCTTTAACGAGGGATATTATGTACCACAATATTCAGGAGCAAGTTGCAGCTGTGCTAAATTTAGAAAAATGAAGTATCTTATATAAGAAGTTTATAGAAACACAGGCACACAGACATGTGTCTGTGTGTTTTATACATATGCATGTGAGTGTATATATAAA
>NC_056741.1:1282440727-1282455727 GCF_019279795.1 Protopterus annectens | reverse complement strand
CCACTTATTCAACCTTCTGGCCACAAATTTGGAGGAAGCCATTTAGTTTGGCTCCTCTGTTCTTCAGAACAGGGACACATTACATTTTCTTGTTCTTTGAATTACTGTCTAATGTTTTCTTTTTCCATTAAACCAAGTTGCCTATATTCAGGTGAAGGTAGTTTATGAAATGATTTTCTGTTTGGATACCATGAATTTGAAGACATTGGAGTAAAGCCAAAATAAATTACAGTTGTATGAGTTATTCACCACAACAGTGTATGTTAGACTTTACACCTGTCTCTCTGAAAGGTTATCCTCCTCAGTCTCCTAATGATGTCAGTCAGGAGATGTGTTTCCTTTCCTGTTCAGCCACTATATTGCACATATTTGGATTTATGAGGAGGTAATGGTAACTCTTTTGTCACTCCTTCACAAATTAATATAACACACCCTTCTACTTCAAAACTGTTATCAAGAAAAAAATGTAAGAATTGTTAGTAAAAAAATCCACTACAATTTTAATCCCTCTTCCACTCTCTATATCCTGAAACCCTTATAGTAGGCCGCCATATTCTCAGTAAACCTCTTGTACATATATTCAATTTATCTTTTACTACAAAAACTGTTCCTTTAAGTTTTAATCACACACTAGTTATACCTCTTCCTACAGAGAGAACTCTGCTCTTCAGTCAGTGCTTGCTGAATTTTATTGTTTGTTAGTAATTACAGGTGTGGGGGTAGCCACATTCTTTGATTTCCTGTCCTTGCCTATTTAAGTGGTACAGTTTGAAATATTTTCTGCTTAAAAACCTCAGCTTTGGCCGGCTAAGATCTAGCTGTATTCAACTGGACATATAAGAGAATTTAAGTACCTTTATCTGCACTTTTTTCAAAGAATACAGTATTTAAATTGATTTAACTGTGTTGCAGGAATATATATTAACTGAACTGGAAGTTTTGACTCTGCTCTTCAGTTAGTCCCATCCACCCTCCCTGTTTTTGTTTTGGTGTTAATCTTAGTGGCCTTGAAACTGCCCGCCCCTCTTGTAAATTTGTGTTTGGATACTCCTTCTGGGCCCATCTCATTTGCTTACTCAACTGAGTGCAGTGAGATCATATTCTGATTTCAGGCACTCCTACTGTGTACAAAGAGAGCATCTGGGAAACAGAAGAAAAAAAAAATCTAAGCTTGTTTTCTGCCTTTCCTGTTAAGTGGCATAGACTGTTTGTAGGCTTCTGAGCCCCCAAGCCCTTCTGTGTTGGAGGGAAGCCTTCTAGCTTAGTTTTTTTTTTCTTATAACTAGCCAGTTTTCTAGTTTCAGCACTCAAATCTGTTTCTTCAAACTCAGCACTTGTTCAGAACTCATTGTAAGCACTACATAAGCTGCAAATTACTACAGCACTCAACTTTCCTCACTTGTCTAGTGGAAAGCAGTTTTTAGTACTTAATAAATAAGAACTTATCCAGGCATGTCTAAGGGTCAGCTCCCAGTGATTTCTCCCGTCTACCTGATGAATCTGGGCATCTTGGGGCAATGCAGCAATTGCCTCATGTACACAGACAACCCTCTCCTCCTACCACTCAACACTACAACCTGTGAGAGATGCACTTATATAGCCAAACTGGAAGCAAAGCTCTCTTCACCCAGGACTGGACTAGACAGTCAAGAGGAGAGGGTAAACACTTGCACCACACCACACTGATCACATAGTCCCTCAAAACCCACACCACCAAAACACACACATAGAAACACAAAACACACACCTACATTCGCGGAGGCTCTCAATAAAAACCTGCCCAAGCATCAGGGACATCCAAAGCATAAACGCAAGCAAACTCCACCCCCCAACACAACCCAAATGACACATAGCCCACAAACTCAGTGTTCCACTTAACCACAGCCCATAAGGCATAACAACGTACCCAACACTCTAGTCATAGGTGACTCTATAGTCAGGCACACTGATGTTCCACTCACTAGACTAAACAAGGAGAAAGTTACTGTCAGCTGCCTGTCAGGTGCCAGGATCCACCACATAACGCATTCACTCAGGTCACTCCACAATAAGTACAAATATGACACTGTCATTGTCCATGTTGGTGTGAATGACCTGAGACGTACCTCCCTGGACTACATGAAAAGAGACATGGAGGAGCTCTCCGATCTTGTATCCCAGGCAGGTATGACCCTAACCCTGAGTAGCATCCTGCCATCACCCAGAATGATACCACAGTACAAGGACAAAATGATTGACTTCAACAATTGGCTAAGCTTCTGGTGTCATTCTAAGGGGATCCAGTATATGTCTGCCTGGGACGACATGATCGACAGTCCACGATGCTTTGCCAGAGATGGCATGCACCTGTCGCCCTTAGGATTCCGGATACTGGCTAAGACTCTTGCCACCCCTATAGTGCCTTTTTTAGGCAAGGTTCAAATGACAAATTCACCACTGTAACCAGTACAATCAAGCAAAATCTGAGGGTAATGCTACTCAGTGCTAGAAGTCTAAACCTCAAAATGCACTCACTCGAAGCACTCCTTAAAATGGAGGACATTGACATCTGTGCAGTGACAGAGACCTGGTTCAAAGCTCCAGAGAGCACCCCTGCATTACCAGGCTTCAATTCATACCACACCTTTCGGCCACCTAACCCAGAAAGAAGCACTAAAGGCGGAGGCGTGTCCATATTCATTAAGGATATCCACACCTCCAGGCTAGTTGCACAGCATAATGCATCCGAGATTATCCAAGTGCAACTAATTCTGGGCAAGACCGCAATCCAAATTGTAGCTTGCTACAGACCCCCCACTATGCCCCAGGATTCACACTCCTCATTTCTTGATACACTGGAAAGTATTAGGGTACAACCCAACACCCTAATAATGGGCCATTTCAACTACCCCACCATTAACTGGAAAAACTACTCATGTACCAACTCTTTTGCTCAACGTTTTCTAGAATTCATAAATTCCAACGCCTTGGATCAACTTATTCACACCCCCACCAGGGGCAGCAATATCCTAGACCTGGTCATCACCAACATGGGAAACCAGTGTTCCACACCAGAGGTCAATTCCTCGTTGGTCAGATCCGACCACAAGCTAATCAGCCTAGACATCCACATCCCACCCCCAGCCCCAATTAGGGAAACCATCATAAAAACTTCTCAAAAGCCAACTTCACACTTCTTAAGACAGAAGTGGCAAACTTCATGACACCCATGCAGACGGACAATAGAGGTATGACTGCCGAATCCTACACAAATGCACTTTATAAGCACTTACACGAGTGCATGGATCATGCTATCCCTAATAGAACCAAGATGTTATCCTCCAAAAAAAGGAAGCCAATCTGGTGGTCCTCTGCCATAAACAAACTTTACAACAGAAGAAAGAAACTGTTGCAAAAAAGAGTAAAATCCCATGACTGGAGGAACTCCCTGGTCAACCTCAGTAAGAAGCTGAGATCCCTCATAAAATCCTCCAAAGCTAGTTACGAAAACAAAATTGCCACTGACTCTAAATGCAACCACAAAGCATTCTATAGCTATGTCAAGAATCTAAATGGGAACACTCAGATCTGCTCTGAGTTACAGTATAATGGCACTAAATATACAGAACCAACTGATATTGCCAACATCCTAGCAGATAGGTTCAGTGCTAACTTTACCCCCCTCTCACCCCCTAGAGGGCCCATCTCTATACCGGAAGAATGCAAAATTCCTATAATCACAGCTGCACAGGTAAAAAACATACTCTCCAAAGCCAAGAACACAGCATCCATGGGATCTGACAATATCCCAGGCTGCATTCTACACGAACTACAGAATGAACTGGCACCCTACCTAAGTACCATGTTCAGTCATAGCCTCACCTCAGGCTTTGTACCCACTGAATGGCGCACCGTGACAGTTATCCCACTCCACAAAGGGGGAGCCACGACGGACCCCGGGAACTACCGCCCCATTAGCCTGATGAGCCTGGTCTGCAAGGCCATGGAACGTATCATCATGGAACTCATAAACAAAGACATTGGTAATCTCCAAATTCTGTACCCTACTCAGTTTGGATTTGTAAAAGGCAGATCATGTCTCCTAAACCTGATTGACTTCTTTGAAGCAGTCACCAAATCCATAGATGATAGTAAAATGGTTCACACAGCTTATCTAGATCTCGCCAAGGCTTTCAACACCATCCCCTACTCTGGAATTATAGATAAGCTCACTAAACTAGGTATAAATCCCTGTGTCATAAGATGGGTTGCCAACTGGCTCACGGACAGAACCCACACTGTGAAAGTAGCGGATTCCAAATCCGACATCAGACCAGTGACAAGTGGAGTACCACAGGGTTCAGTCCTGGGTCCTCTCCTGTTTGGTATCTACTTCTCTGAAGTGCAGGCCAACACAGAAGGTCTTTATTAACAAAGTTTGCAGATGACTGCAAACTAGGAGCCATAATCGAAACTCCTAACGATGTGGACAAACTACAAAAGGGCCTCACTGACACAGATACCTGGTGTCAAAACCATGGCCTGAAGCTCAATGCCAAAAAGTGTATTGTCATCTCCTTTGGTAAAAACTCTGTACCCATGAACTACCACATAGCTGGTAGTCTACTTAATGCCGAAAATGTGATAAGAGACCTTGGGACACAGGTGGACAGTAGTCTCTCCTTTGATAATCACATCGCCACAGTGGTCAGGAAATCCTTCTACATGGCTCATCTGATCACAAAAGGATTCTCATCCAGAAAAAAAGAGGTCATTGTTCCCCTCTACTCATCACTCATTAGACCCATTATAGAGTACAACACCCCTTTTGGTATTTACCTCACAAGACATCTACAACAACTGGAAAGACCACAGAAATACCTCACAAAGAGGATTACTGGCCTCAAACAGATGCCCTATGCAGACTGTCTCAAAAAACTACAGCTTTACTCCATCGCATATCGCCTACTCAGGGGCGATCTCTGCCTAACATACAAAGCTATGTCAAACCCAGAGCTGTTGGACATGCTCCACTTAAAGAAATCACAATCCCTCCTAGCTACACACTCTAGGGACCTTAACCTTGTCACCACAATAAACAGAACATACTGGAGGGATAGATTCCTGTCCCAGAGACTTCCCATACTCTGGAGCAGACTACCTATCTATGTCAAACAGAGCTCCTCATTAGCACTCTTCAAGAAAAATCTTGATGATTGGATGGGAAATGGGAAATTCACCCCGGGGATCACTTCTGTGGCTCTGCTCGACAGGGGCATAGGAAAATAATTTTCTTGGGTGACGAAAGCCAGGGTACATTTTTTGGCTAGGCTTGTATGGGCCCTAGGGCCGATAGCCTAGTACCTACCTATGAACCTATGAACCTATGAACCTATGAGAACATCAGATCCCCTCAGACTTCTGCCCTATTGACAACAATCGCCCACTAGCAAAAGTACTTAAAACATATAATTTATGAACAGACTCTAGAATATCTTTCTAAATATGATAATGTGACTGCAAAATACTTATGGTTTCCACCACCAATTACAGCACCTTAACTGTGCTGTATATGCTCACCGATAACATTTATAACAATTTGGATCAAGGTCTGATGACTGGTGCAATATTTCTTGACCTCAAAGAGGGCTTTGAAACAGTCACTCACAAATAATTACCAGAAAGCTTACAGACAGAGGCTTCTACCAGAGCTTGGTTTCCCAACTACCTATCCAATCAATCCTACACTATACATGAAGCTTAAAATTCCTCAGTAAATGGAAAAAAATTACTTGTGGAGTTCCACAAGGGTCGGTTCTTGGACCACATGTATTCTCATTATTTTTTAACAGTCTCCCTAGGGACCTCCCAATACTTGACTACATAATATATACAGATAAGTTAGTGTTCACTACGCATGTGAAACCAGCTCATGAAATCACAACAAAGCAGCAGTCTGATTATTCAGTAGCATAGCTAGGCCAGGGCGAAAGGGGCAATTGCTCTGGGAGCTGTCTTGTCAAGGGCAAAATTCATTAATGTTGAACTAAAAAATATATATATATATTTAATTATTATACTATTTATCTTTTTTTTCCTAAAGGGATGTCTGAAATGTTCCTGCAAGCCTCCCACCCCTGCTTATATTATCTTGCTTGAGCAGGTAGAGGGGGTGTTACTGCAGTGCAATAATGGCAGTTTCTTTAGGTAACTCTTTGGCACCCACTGCAAGTTGAGGGATATCCTCTTTTGGGTATCAAAATCATTCGCTATTGGTGCATTTGGTGTGTGGAGAGAGAAATTGAGCGAGCAGAAAAAATGAGTCTCTGAGGTAATAACTGACTAGTATGCTTGTTGTGCAGATATGGGCAAACTACTGAAGGGATCATTGGGGGAAATGTTTCATTTTGGTGCTTGTGCATATATACATGGACAGACTACTGAAGGGGTTAATTGGTAAATGCTTCATTTTGGATTCAGTCAAGTACTTCTGCAGACATGGACAAACTACTGAAGGGATCTTTGGGGAAATGTTTAATTTTGGTGTCACAGAAGTACTTGTGCATACATAGACAAGTTACTGAAGAGAGCCAGGACATTTACAGAAAGAAAGAAAACAATGCAGTCTACATTACATGATAAACAGCAATACAACAAAGCCAAGCATAATTTTAAGTATATTATCCTTGATTTTAAAACAAGGATCTAGTAAATTCTTACACCATGATTTACAGAAAGATAAACCCCTTGATGATCAGGCTCACTGAAATGTAAGTGTTTTTGTGAGGGCAGGCTCCGCTGCCTCCCCAACGAGGGGGTGAGCCACCTGGGTCTACTTTAGAATGGCAAATGTCTGAAATATCGTGTGCTCACATGAACAAATATTTCAAACCTTGATATTGCTATTTTTTTTTTGCACTACAGTGTGGATCAGAATATTTGCCCTTTCTTCACTGTAGTGCAATCTCGAAGTTAGAATATATATTTAGCGGGGGGAGCCCCCCACAATAGCAATTTCGAGTTTTGGAATATTCGCTCATATGAGCGTTCGAGACATTGATCTTTCGTTTTTCTGACATAGACCCGAGCTACCCCTCCCCTCCAAATTTATACTACTGGTCTCTCCTTGATCATTGGTAAAAGTAACATATGTCTCTATCTCTCATGAAAGCAGCGTTGGAAGGGGGGCAGCCACTCAACCTTTAACAAAAGAAATCTGGACAAAACTTAAGATAATAGGGTCAAAGGCCCAAAAACATGGACAGGTTTTAAACATTTCTCTTATAAAGTTTATACTTAGTTGCTAAACTAACAGCATTTGTATTAGTGTGCAGTTTCTAAAGGAAATGAAATTTGAAGCACAAACATATGTCATTATTTAAATAGTTCAATCCACAAATGTTATGAGGTGAAAATCTGGACATTCTGCAAAAATCTGGACAATTGAGGGGTATGCCCAGGGGGCAGGGCTAAATATTCAGCACATGTTGCTTAATACTCTGAAAGTCTATTTGCTGCCAAGGTGAACTAAGAAAAAATCAATCAAAATGTATTTGTCCAATGAAACATGGGGCCTCACTGTACTCTGTATTCTTAATAGGCTTCTAGATGCCAACATTAGAGTCCCTTGAAATAATCATGATCACTGCAAATTTTCAGAATAATAAATTGTCCTTCCCAAAGTATTATACTGTATGTCTGAGCCAGAGATTGGTGAGGGCTTTGGAGACCTCTCTTCCTTTGGTGTTTAAGCAGCTGAAGAGTATCATAAAATAGGTTAGGAATATGTAAAGCAGTATTCAAATAGTTATTGGATTTTGATATTTAGGATTATTACTGTTTTTTTTTTATAAAATGTATGTTTATAATGAAAATGAAGTTAACTTTAGCTTATACATTTTCTCTTATTGATGACTAGCATGCATATTGGCTATATACCTGTTATAGTTTGTTTTGTGCAGTAACAAAATAATTGTGTGCGTGTGCGTGTGCATGTGTGTGCGCGTGTGTGCGCGTGTGTGCGTGTGTGCGCGCATGCACGCGCGCGCGCGTGTGTGTGTGTGTTTGTGTGTGAGGGAGTCCATAGGTTCGTATTAGGCTATAGCATACCTCTCAACCTCTTAGAGCAAGAAATTGGGACAAAGCCATTAATAAAAGTTGGACAAAGGCTCAAAAATTGGGGCAATTTTTAATTATTGCTCTTGCAAACTTAGAAAGTTGATAGAATAACAGGTTTTGCATTAGCATGAATTTTCTGAAGGATATGAAGTCTGAAACTCAAATGTCTGTCATTATATTCTAACTTGAGTCTTCAATGATCTGTCACTAATTTGCCAAAAAAACACAATTTTATGAAAAAGGACCAAAAATATGAGACAAAAATCTGGACATTCTGCAAAAATCTGTACAGTTGAGAGGTATGCCCCTTGCGGGCCTTTTTTAAGCCCAGCCATGTTTCCTGTACCGAAAGTTAAAATCAAACCCTGTATCTTGTGTGTATGGCAAAAACCCAGTATGACTCATACTGTCAGAAGCAATTTAATCTAAGGGACTATTTTTTCTTTTCTTTTTTTTTTCAGTTTTGCTTTCTTCTGCTGCTTATTGCTTATACTTTGCATTTATCTTTATTTGTTATGTTTAGGGATCATTTTATAACTGAAATAAGGCACTCAGCTGTACAGCCTGTATTGTCTAGTAGAGCACACCCCTGTTGCTAAACAGTAAATACACTCAGTTTGTGTCCGGTATCTTAATCTTATGCTACTGGGGCATGCTGTTAGCAGACAGTAAACCACACATTGCTGTGTAGATGATCCAGTGTTCCCTGAACTAGCAGTAACTACTAAAGCATTGTGTTACAAGGAGCTGTCAATATGATGTAAACTTCAAGTACAAATGGTGTTGCAATGCACAACTAAACTTTTTTGTGTAGTATACATACATATATAAAATCTACTGAAGTGCCAGGATGTATATTTAAGCTGCTTCTCCCCGGGTCATGATTTTCCTGTCTGTGCAACAGCCACATTTAGTTCAGGTTTTTCTGTGCTGCAGTTCATATTTACCAAGCTACTAATAGTATAATTTGTTAAGCCAATGTTGGCATTTGGACTGTTCCTGCAAAGAGATGTGGATTGTGTTTAATTCTGCTTTATATTTAATATCTGTCTGGTTTCTTTAAATTGCTAAAGCTGTGTTGTGTTTGGTTATGCATCATATGATAGTTAAATGAGTAACTCTGAAAATGCATTAAACTTTCAATAAAACTTCCCATTTGGAGATGCTTTTGAGCCTCTTGATCTCTTTTTTTGTGAAAAGACGCCTGTTCAAAAAATATATTTTTCTGTTGAGGGGGGCACCAAATGAATGTTCTGGGCTCCAAATGACCTAGCTACTCCTCTGTGATTATTAAGTTCTTTGGAAATGGCTAGCTAACAACAAACTTGTAAATATCAGCAAGATAGCTGTTATACTGTTTGGCACAGCTCAAAAGATTAAACATGCCCCTATTCCTGCTATCACGAATCCCTTTTTTAACACGTTGCCTACAACCACCTCTCATAGATATTTAAGGATTGATAGTAGGATACACCACGAGAACTTCAGCTACGAACATATCACGAAATCTCCAGTTGTAGAACAAATGTTGCTTTTATTCCAATAACATACACAAAAATAAAAAAGTAAAAGAGATGAGCGCTTTCGCGTGCACTATGCACGCTTCATCAGATCTATCTAAATCATTTTGGATATGCTCTTTAAATAGTATAGAACAACTACTTTAATTACATCAATTAATAATCATCCAATTAACCAACTTTAAAGTGCCCTAGTGCTTTAAAATCTGGATCCTATATTATGAAAATATTTTCATTATCAAATTTTCAGCGCAACCATCAATTGCTTTAAATATTTAAAAACTTATAAAACATGCTAAGACATAATTATAGATCTATATTATTTATGTCTTAAAACAATTTTTTAAAATGCTTGTCGCAATAAGTATATGTCAAAGCTTATGTACGTATTTAGTTAAATATCGTAATCATTCTAACCAAACAGTAGGACTAGACAGACGATAAAAATAAATCATTTCATGCAGATGCATCGTTCTTGTTATAACTAAACTTCTCATGAGCTCATATGTTAAACTATATATCGTGTTCTCTTAAACCAGACGATAAAGCTAAGCAGATGACAAAATTAAACATTTCATGTCATATAAATACATCATTCCTTTTCATAAAAAACTTTTATAAAAACTTTTATAAAAACTTTACACAAAAACCTTTCATGAAAAGGATTTCTAGAAGACATTTATTAAAAACCCCCACAAGAACTTCTTAGAAAACTTCCTGTGAATTATGCCTACAACCACCTCTCATAGATATTTAAGGATTGTTTTAGATCCTTTTCTCTCTCTTCTATTCTTCGCATAGAGACCCAAGCTAACAAATTACTAGGACATCTTAAAGCACCCTATTCAATATCCAGCCTTCTCATTCCTAAAGCCAGGTGCTGCATAGCCATCAATGCACTCATTTCAAAGATCAAACACAGCCTGCCCCTAATTGCCGCAAACTCAAGTGAAAATACCACATTATTAGAAACTACTGAGAATAAAATACAATTCATCAACATAGGCAACAATAGAAAGCACAACTGTATTACAATAAAGAATGTTAGATGGCTTACAGTTTCCATAAGAAATGAGCAACTGCTTAATACCCTTACTTACAACCTCTTTAATGCTGGATACTGTCCACCTTAAAGAAACAGACACTTTAGTAGCAGTTGTAATTATACACTTAGGAATACAGATGACACTCGGATAGCCAGATACAAATTAGACACTACTGAAAGAGCCTTCTCTATGAATACATCTTCCAGTTGGAACAAACTGCTAGAACAAATAAGACAAGTGAAACAAACTTGTTAGCTTCAAACTACAACTAAAAACTTTATGATAAAATAGCATGCCTGTAAGTCCTTCAGAAATCTTCTTCTTTCGTCTTTTTACCAGTTAGGGGTCGACACAGTGGATCACCTGTCCGCTCATGATTGGCAGTGGAGTTTTACACTGCTGAGTTGCCAGTCCAGCACCCAACCTTCTACAGAAGGCACACACATGCACTCACACCTAGGGCCAATTTAGAGTGTCCAATCCACCTACAGCATGTCTTTGGGATGTGGGAGGAAACCGGAACACCTGGAGGAAACCCACACGACCACAAGGAGGACATGCAGACTACCCACAGAAGGCACCCCAGCCGAGGATTGAACCGGTGAACCTCTTGCTGTGAGGTGGCAATGCTAACCACTGCATCACCATAAGTGCTTCAGAAATGTGAGCTAGAAAACACTGCTAAGGCAAGGCATAATTAAGTTTTATATCTACTGGCTTAATTCTAATTCATTTCTTATCATGATCATTGAAATGCTTCATTTGAATTGAACTGTAAACTGATTTGCAATAAACTGCTCCTAACAGAAAATTTAAAATGATCTGTTCCTAAATGAAAATTCAGTATTGTACAACTACTATGTAATCTACAACTATGTTAATGCCAATGCCTATGTAAATTTCTGTGTAAATCATTTTACATTCTGGTATATATTTAATTGTATTTGTCTTGCCTCTATGGGCCAGGACATGACTGAAAGGTTCCTTGAACTGGTTCACCTACATATTTAACAAATGCTAAATAAATAATAGATAGTAAATAAATATTGTGCAGTCTCTCAAACATGATGTGGCGATAAAGATCTTTTTTTTAATTATTTGCTTATTTGATAAGCAGGTGTGTAAGCTGATTTGTTTGGTGTTACTCATTTATGTCACATTTCATTTCCAGGACCACTGGGGATGTGGCACTTATCTTCCACTACAGAGGTACATAGAAACTTGAGGTGCAAATACATTCCTACCATGTGTTTAGGCCTGGCTCTGGAGGAGGATGACCCACTCTTGTAGAAGGAAGTAGTAGTCCACAAAAAAAAAAAAAACACAAAACTGACAGGCCAGAAAAGAGCCATAAAGACTATAGAGTTAACTATTGAGGATAAGAAAAAAATTATGAATTGTTACTATTATGCAAGAAGCCCAGTATCTGCAGACAGAAGATACACAAAGCTTAAGCGAAAAATTAGAGGAAAGAAAATACTTGCACAAGAAAAACTGTCAGAAACTTCAAAAGCAAATTTGTGTTAATTAATTCAACAGATTCATGAAAAACATTATATAGACCAAGAAACATTGGACTGTTTGGAAAAAGAAGTGACTGAGGATGCAAAAATATAAAGAACAAAATCTACAGATTTTTTTTTAAATTTATAAGAAAGAAACATAGCTATGGAAAAGAAAGGGAGATATGATATGGTGCAATATCTATCCAAATGAGGAAGCCAAACTAATCAATACAAAAAGCAACTCCAAAGATACTTGAAGAGAAATACAGGCAAAGGCACCCAGATATGGAAAATTTCACAAAGCAAAAAATAAGATCACAAAGGGGAGCATAGAACAGGATATTAGTAAAGTAGAAGTTAAACAAATAGAAGCTGAAGTTTATACCTACAAAGTGAAAGATTCAGTGTAGAAAGTCTAACACATTTTAATTCACAGCATGATAGAACCATGAGTTCCCAAAGTAAGAAAAAACAGGAGGAGTGGGAGACATTTGAAGAAGAAATATGGACATGGGAAAGAAAAAGAGACTTAATGTGGTGCAATGTTCATGCAATGAGAAAACAAAATTAATCAATACAAACAAGGCAGCACCAAAGATATTTGAAGAGAACTACAAGTAAAGCCATCAGGATATGGAACATTTTATAATACAAAAAATAAGAAAACAAAAGGGGAAAGTAGAAAAGAGGATTAGTAATGCAGAAGTTAAAGAAATAGGAACAGAAGTTGTGCTTTACCTGCAAAGTGAAGGATTTAGTGTAGAAAATCCAACTTTGGTAACATCACAACAAGACAGAAAAATGAGTCCCCAAATTAAGGAGATACAGTGAAACAGGAAGCATCTGATCAGTTGCCATATGAACATACTTTGTAGCCTTTGGTAGAAAACCAGTACAAAAGTTCAGCTGAAGTTGCAGAGCAAGGGAAGGAGCAGGAAACAGTGGCAACTCTGACACACTCAGTATTGTGGAGTGATAGGCCAATGAGTTCCCATATGACAGAGCAACTGATGACACAGGATGAAGCTGAAGAGAATATGTCAAATGAAGATGTTGTGGAATTTTCTGTAGAATGCCCACAGGAAATGGAGAATAATGAATGTGTCTTTTGTCTAGAAGAAAAAGATCTAATGGAAGAGTTGTTTAATTTAATAGGGATGGATAGACATATTAAACTGAGGAAAGAAATAGATTACAGAAAGTCAATAAGACCCTAAATGTTAGAAGTCTGATAAAACAAATGAACATAGTAATAAAAACTATTAATAGAAATTCATGTGCTATAACAGAAGTAAATAAAGAATATTACTGTGCAGCTAAATTAATAAACGATAAAGTCTTACCACATAAATGCAGGGCAATAAGGGAAAAGAAGGGGAGAAATCAAATGCCATCATGGAAATATCAAACAGAGAAAACTATAAAGCAATCAAGTCAAGTGTCATTGTTAGAAGAGTATAGAACAAGGAACAGATCAACAGAAATATTTAGAATGCTAGGTGTGATAAAAGCAGTGTCCAGTACTAGAACAGACCAGGATCTACTGTACACAATTGCAAATAATAAACTAAAGATATCAGGACAGACAGAAAAACATAGAAGAAAGGCAGATAAATATAAAGGAAAAGTACAAAATAAGCAATTCATTGACGGCCTAACGTTTTATAGAGAATTGGGAAACAATGCAAAAGGAATAGTAACACCATCAAAAAGAGAAGAAAGAGACATATTTTGGAGAAATATCTTTGAAGACCCTGTGGAACGGGTCAATATCAGCTTATCGAAAGCTGATAGCTTCGAACACTAGTTGACTGACCTATAAAGTTGATCAACCAAAATAGCAAAGATATGGAACAGCGATTTTTTTCCTAGGGAAAAAAATTGCTGGGCCATTGTTGGGAGTGTGCCATTTCCTCCACTGTGGTGCGATCTCAGAGTTGGTATATTTAAGTACGGGGTGTGGGGGCAAAGCCCACCATATTATGTTGTGTTTTTTTTTTTTTTTTGCGGAACAGTGATTTTTTTTCCTAGAAAAAAAAATGCTGTTCCATGTTTTCGCTATTTTGGTTGTTTGACCGTTTGTGGTCAATCAACTAGTGTTCGATGTTATCAGCTTTCGTTAAGTTGATATAGACCCGTGTGGAACATAACAAAGATGATGAATGGATACAAGAAGTAAAAGAAACAGTAAGAAGTTTAAATGTACAGGATATGAAATGGGATGAAGTAAAGACCAGAGAAATTGAAACAAAATTAAGAAAAGCTCCTAAATGGAAAACTCCAGGCCCAGATGCCGTACCTAACTTCTGTCTAAAAGTATTAATATCTTTATACGAAGATTTAGCCCTGAGTAAGAACTACTTATATGCACACCCGGAACACACACCATCCTAGTTAACTACAGGAAAAATGATACTCCTCCTTAAGAATGAACCTGCAAGCTATCCTACAAACTATAGACCAATAACTTGCCTTCTGACAATGTATAAACTATATACTGGAACTGATGCTGATAGAGTTTATAATCATTTAGAAGAAAACTCAATCACGCTAATAGAACAAAAAGCTAACAAAAGAAAGCCATATGGAATAAAATATCATTTGTTGTTAAACATAGCCATAATGGAGAATTGAACAAAGGGGAATAAGTATGGCATGGATAGATTACAAAAGAACATTTGTCAGCATCCCACATTCATGTATGAAGGAGTGTTTACAGATGTATAAGATGCAACCTACATTAATCAATTACATTACTGTGACCATAAAACAGTGGTAAATCTTTGCAGCTAAGACAATTCGAAGGGGGGTATTATATGGGGGCTGTTTCTC